>NC_041395.2:98944611-99122111 GCF_900747795.2 Erpetoichthys calabaricus
AGACAACAACTACATAGTATGGGTGGGGTGCAGCCCATAGTAAAACACCAGATTACAGAAAGTTGTGGAACCTGGCAAAAACCACAGAAGGGGGAATCCTGATTTATTATGGTCTTAAAACAGATGTGCTCTGGGGAGGCTGGTTTGTTGGCAGTTGAGATAAAGGGGAGGCAGTCAGTAAGGGATGTGAGGGACAGAGTCTAAAGATTACAACTTGAAATACTGAGAGTATGACAGAAAAAAATCAGACATAGTGGTGACAGTGCTGAACAGAAGGAGACTACATTTGTGGGGCTTACAGGAGACAATAAGGACAGGTAAAGGTACGAGAATGCATAATGTTATGGTGTTAGGTACAAGGTTTCTTGATAGGAGAGTAGTGATGGAAGTTCTGAGTTTAGTGTATTTGTGCCAAAAAAATGGTAAACAAGATGGTGGGCATGAAAAGGGTAAGAAAGCCTGTTTTAGTTGTTAATATCTATGTTGGTAAACAATTGATGAACAAAGCTACATTATGTACCCCTCAGATTTGCATAAGCAATGCAAGTAAAGATGAATTTTGGGACAGGTTGAAGGAGGCAGTGTCTGGGGCGCCCCATGGGGAGATGACTGCAACTGAAGTCAACTTGAATGGGCATGCAGGAGCGAAAGCTGATGGTTATGAGAAAGTCCAAAGGGGTTTTAGCTTGGGTGCCAGGAATGTTGAGGCTGAGATGATTCTAGAGTGTAATGATGCAATGGAAATGACTTTGTGCAACACATGTATGTTAAAAAAAACCAAAGGTTTAGATTGACAGCAAACATGCATGTTAAAATCTCCAACAATAAGTACTTTATCATAGGAGAGTGTAACATCGGTCAAAGTTCAGAAAATTCAGAAACAAACGCAGCATTCATTACAGGAGGCCTATAAACCACAACACACAACAAAGAGGAAGAGTTACACACTTCCGACACAGAAACAAACTTTTTAAAACAGTGGCAAAACCCCCACGACAACACACCTGAGGAAACTTCAAAAATGAGTAACCTGGAGGTGCCAAGTCAGTAAAACAAAGAGTGTCACCATTAACAATTCAAGTCTCAGTGATGAAAAAGAAGTCCAGTTTCTTTGAGGTAACAGTCTTGCAGGATAAGAGTTTTTTTAGACACTGATCTCACATTAAGGAGAGCAACCTTGATAGACACAGAAAAGCTTGTTGTGGGGTGAGACTGAGAAGATTAGCAGCGTTAACTCCTCTAGAACACACAGACAAAAAGTGATGCCGCCTTGAGATTGGGAGATTAAATCCGGTTTCCAGCTTCTGAGGGTCATGCCAGCATCCTGTAAAGGAGAGGATGGGTCAAAGACAACTATCCAAGCCCGGTGTTGTCATACAGGTGTACACTGGCATCCAAGTACAGAAGTCAAGAGATGAGTAAAACAAGGGTGGAGGTTCAAATACAGTCCCATCAGAAGAAGAAAATTGAGAGGATAACATGCCATAAAAGACAGTAAGTAAGGAAACATGATCATAGGACACATAAAAACAAAATTAAAGCATAAATCAATGAGGCGAGTCGACTGCCCGACACACCAGTCGGCGCCATCTTGACTATGTTTAAGAAGAAGAAAAGCATGTTGGTGACATATGAATTTGGTGTAAGAAGCAAACAGACTATTTGTTGGTGAGAGATTAATTGGGAGAAGATGGAAAATGTGAAGGTAATCCCTGGAGAAGGTTCAGTATCACAACATTTATTAGTTGTGAGAGATCTTTTGGTCAGGAACATTAAGAAGTAAGAGAAAGTATATACCTAAACTGAAGGTCTGGAAGTGGAAGGAACAGTGTGTGGGAAGTAAGTTTACTAAAACGGCAGCAAAAGCAAAGGAGAAGAAGAATCAAGTGTGAATGGTATGTGGGAAGTGATGAAAAATGTCTGATTGAAAACAAGTAACCACTAAGACATGGAAACAATGTGGTATGCTGAGGTAGCAATGACAATTGATGAAAGGAGGAGATGTTATAAGGAGTGTGAAAATGCAAATGCAGAAGATGACAGAGCAATTTAAGAAAGCAAAGAAATAGGAATTTGCAAGTGCGCTGTAGAATGAGGACGTAAACAGAAATGTGTTCAGAATCATGCAGCAATTGGAAAAAGAAAATTTGGAATAAAATTGGTTGTATTGCTTATTAAATACTATAAATATTAACAAAAACTGTTGGCCGTAAGTCTGCGTCCCTATTACTTGCCCAGAGAGTTTGGACACATCATTTTTGTTAATGTTTACATCCCTTCTCAGGCGGACGTGGAGATAGCAGGTGACATCATCCATTCCGCTGTTGCTAAATTACAAATGCAGCACCCCGAGGCACTTGTGCTAATCTGGAGATTTTAACCATGTGACACTGGACAAAACATTACCTGCCTTCTCCCAGTACAAGGGGGCTCCGCCCCCTGCTCGCTTCGGTCGCCTACCCCTAGTGTTGGGTAACCCAAAATACATTGATGAATGTATGAGATATATTGGAGTGTAAAGGTGTAGATGACAAACAAAGGAAATATTTTCATTAATCCTAATGAATGTCCACTAATAGTGGACTCATTACAGAATGCGTTGTCAGCTAATTGGCGGAATTGTTTATCGGCCGTCTGTCATTCCTTTCTTTGCCGTTTATCTATTCACTCTGCTGTTTGAGAGGCGCGTTGTAGGCGCCTACGTTTATTAATTGTATTCAGGCGGGCTCGCTTCTGTATGTATCTCCGTCAGTTGTGTCGTTCGTTTTGAACCCGTGCCTGCTTTGCTTCCGCAGTTTCAGACGCGCGTTGTAGGTGTCTATGTACATTGTATTTGTCCATGCGGGCTCGTTTTTGTAGCTCCGTTAGTCAAGCTGTTTGGTTTTGGAGCCGAGACAGTTTTGCTTCCGCGGTTTCAGACGCGCATTGTAGGCGCCCACGTCTATTGTTTTTATCCATGCGGGCTCGCATCTTTGTGGACCTGTGGGGCCTCCGTAGGTGTGTTAGAAGCACGTGGACCATGCTGTGTAGTGTGGCGGTTTAGTTCAGAAGTGCGTTGTAGGCGCATGCGCCTTTCGTACTTTCACGCACCTTCCGTACTATCTTTGTGGACCTGTGGGGCCTCCGTAGCCTCTTCCGTTTGACTCTGGGGTGCAGCGCGGAATCCTCTTTTTTGTGTGGCCGTGTCGTTACCTATGGGCGCGTTGCCTCATTTCTTATTTACGTTAGTTGAGCTCCTTCGTTTTTGAGCTGTGACTCCTGCGCACTATGTCTCCTGCGTCCATGGGCATGCCATGTACCTGCGTCCATATCCGGTTTACCATTCTCGGTTAGTAATATGGATGTGGAATGTAATACCCGGGGAAATAAGACTATTGACTTACTGTATGCAAACATTAAAGACGCATACAGCGCCACCCCGCTGCCTGCGCTTGGGAAAGCAGATCATAACCTGTTTCTGCTTCAGCCTCACTACAAACCAAGAGTGAGGGAGCTACCTACAACCACGCGCTCATTCAGGAAGTGGTCCCCTGAGGCAGAGCAGGCTCTGAGAGACTGCTTTGGAACTACGGACTGGGATATCCTGCAGGGGTCATATAGTGAGAACATTGAGGAGGTTGTTGACTGCACTACTGACTACATCAACTTCTGTATGGACATTGTAGTTCCAGTAAGAACAATACGCTGCTATGCTAACAACAAGCCATGGATTACAAGTGACATCAAGGGCCTTTTGAACCAGAAGAAAAGGGCTTTTAAAGGCAGTGGTCAGCATGAGCTCAAGCGTGTGCAGAAGGAACTCTGAGTCCAGCTCAGGGCGGCGAAGGAGCAGTACAGGAGAAAGATGGAGGCATGGATCGTGGACTATCTAGATAGATAGATAGATAGATAGATAGATAGATAGATAGATAGATAGATAGATACTTTATTAATCCCAAGGGGAAATTCACACAGTCCAGCAAAAGCATACTGATACAAAAAACAATTTTAAATTAAAGAGTAAGAAAAATGCAGGTAAAAGCAGACAATAACTTTGAATAATGTTAATGTTTACCCCCCTGGGTGGAATTGAAGAGTCGCATAGTTTGGGGGAGGAACGATCTCCTCAGTCTGTCAGTGGAGCAGGATAGTGACAGCAGTCTGTCGCTGAAGCTGCTCCTCTGTCTGGAGATGATCCTGTTTAGTGGATGCAGTGGATTCTCTATAATTGATGGGAGCCTGCTCAGTGCCCGTCGCTCTGCCACGGATGTCCAACTGTCCAGCTCCATGCCTACAATAGAGCCTGCCTTCCTCACCAGTTTGTCTAGGCGTGAGGCATCCTTCTTCTTAATGCTGCCTCCCCAGCACACCACCGTGTAGAAGAGGGCGCTCGCCACAACCGTCTGATAGAACATCTGCAGCATCTTATTGTAGATGTTGAAGGACGCCAGTCTTCTAAGGAAGTATAGCCGGCTCTGTCCTCTCTTGCTCAGAGAATCAGTATTGGCAATCCAGTCCAATTTATCATCCAGCTGCACCCCCAGGTATTTATAGATCTGCACCCTCTGCACACAGTCACCTCTGACGATCACGGGGTCCATGAGGGGTCTGGGCCTCTTAAAATCCACCACCAGCTCCTTGGTTTTGCTGGTGTTCAGGTGTAGGTGGTTTGAGTCGCACCATTTAACAAAGTCCTTGATGAGGTTCCAATACTCCTCCTCCTGCCCACTCCTGATGCAGCCCACGATAGCAGTGTCGTCAGCGAACTTTTGCACGTGGCAGGGCTCCGAGTTGTGTTGGAAGTCAGATGTATATAGGCTGAACAGGACCGGAGAAAGTACAGTCCCCTGTGGCGCTCCTGTGTTGCTGACCACAATGTCAGACCTGCAGTTCCTGAGACGCACATACTGAGGTCTGTTTGTAAGATAGTCACGATCCATGCCACTAGGTATGAATCTACTCCCATCTCTGTCAGCTTGTACCTAAGGAGCAGAGGTTGGATGGTGTTGAAGGCACTAGAAAAGTCTAGAAACATAATTCTTACAGCACCACTGCCTCTGTCCAAGTGGGAGAGGAATCGGTGTAGCATATAGATGATGGCATCCTCCGCTCCCACCTTCTCCTGGTATGCGAACTGCAGAGGGTCGAGGGCGTGTTGGACCTGTGGCCTCAGGTGGTGAAGCAGCAGCCTCTCCATGGTCTTCATCACATCTGACGACAGAGCGACAGGCCAGAAGTCGTTCAGCTCACTAGGACATGATACCTTTGGGACTGGGGTGATGCAAGATGTTTTCCAAAGCCTCGGGACTCTCCCCTGTTCCAGGCTCAGGTTAAAGATGCACTGTAGAAGACTCCCCAGCTCCGATGCACTGACCTTCAGCAGTCATGGCGGTACTCCATCTAGACCCGCTGCTTTGCTGGCACGAAGTCTCTTCAGCTCTCTGCTCACCTGCGCTGCTCTAATTGTGGGTGGGGATGTCTCTCCTATGCTGCTATCAGCAGAAGGATGGGTGGAGGGTGCAGTACTCCGAGGTGAGAGTGGGTTAGGGTGGTCAAACCTGTTAAAGAAGTTTTATCTTACAGACAGACCTAAGTATGTGCGTCTCGGGAACTGCAGGTCTGACATTGTGGTCAGCAACACAGGAGTGCCGCAGGGGACTGTACTTTCTCCGGTCCTGTTCAGCCTATATACATCAGACTTCCAATACAACTTGGAGTGCTGTTACATGCAAAAGTTCGCTGACGACACTGCTATCGTTGGCTGCATCAGGAGTGGGCAGGAGGAGGAGTATAGGAACCTAATCAAGGACTTTGTTAAATGGTGCGACTCAAACCACCTACACCTGAACACCAGCAAAACCAAGGAGCTGGTGGTGGATTTTAGGAGGACCAGGCCCCTCATGGACCCCGTGATCATCAGAGGTGACCGTGTGCAGATTGTGCAGACCTGTAAATACATGGGAGTGCAGTTGGATGATAAATTGGACTGGGCTGCCAATACTGATGCTCTGTGCAAGAGAGGACAGAGCCGACTACCTTAGAAGGCTGGCGTCTTTCAACATCTGCAATAAGATGCTGCAGATGTTCTATTAAACGGTTGTGGCGAGCGCCCTCTTCTACGCGGTGGTGTGCTGGGGAGGCAGCATAAAGAAGAGGGATGCCTCACGCCTGGACAAACTGGTGAGGAAGGCAGGCTCTATTGTTGGCATAGAGCTGGACAGTTGGACACCCGTGGCAGAGCGACGGGTGCTGAGCAGACTCCTCTGTCAATCATGGAGAATCCACTGCATCCACTAAACAGTATCATCTCCAGACAGAGGAGCAGCTTCAGCGACAGAGTGCTGTCAATGTCCTGCTCCACTGACAGACTGAGGAGATCGTTCCTCCCCCACACTATGCGACTCTTCAATTCCACTCGGGTAGGGGTGGGGTAAACGTTAACATTATTCAAAGTTATTGTCTGTTATACCTGCATTTTTATCACTCTTTAATTAATATTATTTTTTATCAATATGCTGCTGCTGGAGTATGTGAATTTCCCCTTGGGATTAATAAAGTATCTATCTACCTATCTATAGGGAACATCGTGATTGCTAATAATGAGTTTAAAAATACCCAAAGGAAGTACATGGAGAACTTGTTGAATGAGGAGAATGAATAACATCATGATGTATGTTGTGAGAAAGTAGAAGGGCTGAGCCGTATGTTCGCAAAAGTTTAGGTAATAAAAATGTTGAAAAACATGAAGACTGGTAAAACAGCAGGCCCATGTAGAGAGATGTTGGAGATGATAAAGACAGTGGAAGGTCTTGGGAGTTGAATGGCAGACAGACATGAACAACATGATTGTGTGTTCAGGGAGAATTCATGAAGATTAGAATTGTGTTCATTCCAATTTGCACAGGGAAAGGTGGGACAATGGAGCTTTTGGAGCAGACAATGAAAGTGGTTAAGAGTCCTGGAAAAAACACTCAGGGACCATGTGAAAGGTAATGAAATGTGGTTTGCTTTCATGTCCAGGAAGGGAACCACAAATTTGACCTTTATTGTCAGGCAAATGTAGAAAAACATCAGGCAAGGGAAAATAAGCTTCATTATACATTTGTAGATCTGGACCAAGCATTTAATAAGATGGTGAGGTGGGCATTGAGAAAGTTAGGAGTGTTGAGTGTGACCTTTGTTTGTAGGAAATGTGTGAGGGGGTGCACAATGCTGATCTATATTATGATTATTAGCAATGAAGTTGTTGTGGGGAATGTAAGGAAGTTCTGTTACTTATTGAGTGCAGATAGAGGTGTGTGGACACAGCACTTGTAATGTAGGTAAGAGGTACATGGAAGAATTTGTGGGAGCTGTCCTCCATTCACGCTTCTAAAAGGAGTTTCTCTGGCACTGAAGGGAAAATTCTGCCCAAATGATTCCCAGGACCATTAGAATGGAGGAGAAGATTTGAGGGGCAATTAGTTAACCTGGGTAAACCTGAAAAATATCAGTTAAATCAATGACGATGATGATAAGAAATCTCTGGTAACGTTATTATCTCCTTCACTCTAAGGTTTTTAGAACAAAGCTTACTTACAATGAAATGTGCTCTTCTCTATCACAGGATTAATTTTCAATCTGCTGTAATAGAAGTTGTATCTGGACAACATTTTGGGATAGCTAAGCTAATACTTAAGTAAATGAGCCTGATGAACTAAATGGTCTCCTCTCATTTGTCAAATTTCTTACTTTCTTAAAGAAAAGGGCGTAGGTTTTGTTTATTTTTTGTGTGTTGTGTATTTTTTTTATTTTCTTAGCCATTTTCCATAGTTCCTCCCCACCAAAAAGTCCCCATTTTGTTTTCTTCGAATAAAAATAAAATTGAAGGCTGGCAGAAGGAGTGCTGGCCATAGTCAAGGGTCGTGGCCGAGGAGCTGTTCGAAGATGCGCCACTTCTACTTGCTGGTAAGGATGGAACAGAGATGGCCACTACTAACTGTTTCTCAATCACTTATGGCTATAGTTTGGGGATCCTTCCTAAGGCATCATAGCATATTAGTAGCCATGGTGAAGAAGTGACCCCTGCCAAGCTATTTCTGATAATGATAAAAGTTTCATGCCCTTAAGCAGAAAACCCAAGGGCAAAATGTCATTACCTCAGCATCTTCAGCATTTAAAAAGGAATCCCAGCATCCTGAAGGTTGAGTACTTGAGTCAATAATAATCTCATGAGTTTCCAGACTAACGCACCCAAGTCCCCGAAAAATTTCTGAAAACAACCAAACACCATATTGACTTCCTAGTGACAGCCTTGCACAAAATTGAACAATAATATATAAAATCATGATCCAAACAGGATGCAAAGCACTTCAGAAACAACAGCCTGGTTTGTAACTTGCAATGTTCATGTAACTCTTTGATTAAGAATTTCCTAAAATTGTCTTAGGGGAAAAAACAGTGTCTTCTGTTTTATATAGAAACAACAGATGGAATGAGGTAATGTTTATTGTTCTTACTTCAACAACCGGGGAAAGTAAGTATGACAGATACACAGAAAATTCCATCTCTCTGTATCTAAAGTGAGAGTAGCAATGGCTTTTCTACAGTAACTGAACCTCCATCACCCATCTAGAGCAGTGTTCATTTTATTCACCAGAGACGTATCAGTCTGATGTACTGTGTATTTGAACTTTGTTACAATAAATTGGTTATCTGAGTAAAAATTTGTACAAAAATGTTAAAGAGTAAGTTTAACTATTAAGAGCAAGTAACTAGAGAAATCAGAAAGTGGTCCTTAGTCCAATAGCTTTAACCGGGATTTCCAGAGAATGTTTGAAAGCAGGAGGGCTGAGACTTACTACTTTGTGGAAAATAAATGTAAACTACATTTTTCAGAAGCCAATTCATTTGTAAAGTGATGCAGAATGAGTTCTTCATTGTGCACTGTGCACACAGCAGACTTTTCAGGAGTAGGAGTAAAAAAGAAGAGAGTCAGAAAAGAGGCGATAAGAAGGGCTGGTATAAACCAAATTTAATGACTATATAAGTTACACTTTCCTGTTTTAAGTGACAATGCACTACAATTGGAAAATAAAGACTAACAAGAAACTTTAGGATTTCTCTTACCATGAGAATGAAAGGGTGCACTTTGCTTTCTAAAATATACCAGCAATTCAAAAAGTACATTAGCAGCTTTGTACAATTGCAAAACTGAGTAAACATTTTATGCATTTTCAAATTTTTTGAGGAAAATTGTAACAGTACCTTTTAGGTAAACTGTAAAACATATCTCAATATTGCCACCTTTTTCAAAATGCTTAAAAAAAGTCTTATGCAAATTTTATGTGGCAATAAAAAGACCTATAATGAAAACAGAATGTTCATACATTTCAATAGGTAACATCATGCAGTGCTACTAGGAGATTGCAGATACTTTTCATCTGGATTTGATAAATGTCATTTCCAACAGATCTTGAAGAAATGATTTGTTGCTTTACCTATAAAATTCCTACATATTGATGTCATCACAGTATAGAATACCTAGTAAACTAAAGGCATTGTGGTGCTTACAGTAAGTCAGATTTATGTTCTTCTAAATGAATTTCCTACAAAAAAAATCACGAAAAGTTTAATTTTCTTTCTTGTGCTTCTCTTAACATCCCCAACCTGAAAACACTAAAAAGTGCAGCTCAACTGGGCTATTATCTAGTGAACTATATATCAGGGATTGCTTCTATACAACATATTTTGGAAAACTATAGTGATGTTAGCTTAGTAAGGAAATAAAATGTATCAAATTGAAAGAGTTTTTGTCATCATTTTTAAAACAAGTATATGATTTTAAAATATGTGTTAGGTTCCACATTATAGATATAACAAAATGAAAATGTCAAAGCTTAAAATTATATATAAAAAAAACAAGTAACACCATATACACTTAAGAGTATTTACAGTATTTTGTGAAAGCTACAATTTGTACAGTGAAACAAGTCAGTTCATATAAAATTAATATTCTCTGTAGAAAATTTTGTATTTCATGAAAGAATTAAATGTACACTTTATAAAAAAAAGTTACAAACAATATTATAAGTTAATGTCAGTGAAAAGATTAAAATAATGAAACTAACATTTAAAAGGGGAAAAATATAGGAACATCACATTCAATGCAACTTGCAGAAGGCAAGTTCTTAAAAAGTCTGTGCAATTACCCTTCACAGTTTTTGTATTGCTTAACAGCACGGGAAAGTTATATTTAAAAGTTTTCAACAATCCTTTTTTTAACAAAGAACTGTTTCAGTCACATATGCAGTCATTCTGCATCTTGTATCAATGTCTAGTCATCTTGCTTCTTTTTGATATACACGTATAAAGGGACGGGACAGAGCAGCTGGCCTGGGTGCAAATATGCCTGTTGTGATTACTACCCCCATGGCATATACAGATTCATTATGTTAATAATGATATTTAAGCAAATCAGATGGACACTAACTGTACTTAATGAGTGTTTGGCTTCACTCACAATGCAGGTGGCAGAAATGTTTCTGTAACCAAGAGTTTGCAAGTAAAATCTGTTGAGCACTAAAACTGGCAGCAACAAAAGGCTTTTATGGTATTCTGTATATTCTCTTCATACTGAGATGGACTGTCATTTTCTGAAGTATCATAAACTTGTTGTCCTGTGAGGCATCATGCTGAAAAAGGTAAAACAAGAGTTAGAATTCTTTTAGCAGAAATACTAATACGTAAAGACTTATAAAACATGAGAAAAGAAAAAAGATAACTAGATATTGGGGCCAAGAATTTTAATATAAAAGAAAATAATAAACATAAGGCATCCGTGTACATGCCTGTGTGTACCCTTTGTTGGTGCAGAATAAAATAATTTATCACATATAACACATACAGTAAATTTAAAATAACTAGCTATAATTACCAGTTGTTACTACTTTGTGCACAAAACAATCTAAAAAATGTCTGCATAAGTTAATAGAATTCATTTATTTTACTGAAATGTAGCCAGGGTGTATGTGTTTTATAGTTTCAATTGTCTAGGTTGTGTCCTTTTGTGTTGTATACTTTACTTAAAACCTTAATGTTCCTCGATTGTCAGATTTGTACTTATTGCTCCCTATTTGTATTTTTGCACTTACATCAGTTTCTTCCTGTTTTTTGTAAACTGTTATTTTAAAAAGTTTTAGTTAAATAGTTTACATAGTACAGATGATACCATTTTATTCAATGTTAAAACTGATAATGATGTTGTGCGATGTATTTCACTACTTTTTTTTTTTTTTTTTTTTTTTTTTTTTTTTTTTAACTAAGAGAATTCTTCACTCTCATGATTTAGTTTAGAATAGTTATGATTAAAAGATTTTTACTTTTGTTGTTGTCATGGGATTCTTATTTTTGTAACATTCTAATAAATTGGTACCTGGATATTTTATAAGTAATCATATTGATTTAACTGCAATTCCATAAGCTAACTGTGTCAGCTTGTTGAATCCATTATCATTTGCAAGATTGTATATATTTTTTTAATTCTTCAGTTTTTATTTAACATGTTTACATATGTATCTGTGATATCAAAAATAGTTATAAATGCTCAAATTTTCATGGCATTATGTAGATTTTCTTGCCTTTTGCTATACAAAATAGGAGACTGCACAGAAAAGTTCTGCAGAAAATGTGGAGGAGTAGAACATATCTAAAGTGCAGAAAGATCAAAATGTATGAAAAATAGTAATGAGGGACATAGTAAAATAGAAACACTTATTATAAAACCATGCAGTTTTGGTCTGGTATTTGTAATGATGAATGGCATCAGATATATTTAGATAGAATAAACATACAAAAAGTCAGTATGCGTACAACAACCCTGCAGGATCATCCTTGGTGTGATCATTACTTGAAAAATCTAATTGATTTCATTTGGATTGCATGTTGTGATTTTATACCACCAGTGAAAAGACATTTAAAGGGTAGGAGAGACTCCTTGACATTTCCTGATGACTGTCTCTATGAGAGGTATACAGTAGGTTTGCAAAAAACAACCTTACAGCATATGCAATTAGTTAAAGACATACATTGCCAAGTCAGCTAGTCACAATAAATTCCTGGCCATTGTAGCCAGTTTGTGCTTCTTTGCTTCTGGCATGTTTCTGAACAGTGTTGGCAATGCAGAGAACCTTGGTTTGCAGAGTATCCCTTTGTGCTAAAGTAGTTCTTTAATATTTTTGTGGTGCTTTTCCTGGACATTATAATATTCATGCTACTAGGAAGATTTTTTGAAGTGGTTGCCACTTGTACTCGCAATCTCATTCTTTCGGTCAACAGGTCATGAGCATAGATGAAAAGAGTGATATAGATTGACTAGCAAACCAACGGTTTTGTGTTTAGACTCCACTCCCATTTCATCATCACAGACTGGTACAGTGCCCGCAGAACAGTCACTGATGCTCCAGTTCACATATCAGTCTCATGATTAACCAAAGTTTTATCAGTGATACTACTGTTCTATAGGCTTCCAAAACATTATAGATGCAAGTGTGAAAACAGAATTACATCACTGAATGTACAAGTAAGTAATTATAAAATAAGATTGCTGTGTATGTCCAGTTGAATTGTATTATCAGTCATTCTAATCCCGGAGCAAGCTCCACGATAGGATTGAGATTTGAAGTAGGGGATGTCCAGTTTTCTTTTTGGTTTCCAAAAGCTCAGCAAATTTTTGAATATAAATATACACTGTAGTAGTTTTGAAGTATGATCTTGTATTTTCAGCTGCATTTCACACCACTCATATTTCTACCAAATACATAACGTTGACATTGCTTTAAGTAAAACATTCACAACATTGAATTTTTACAATCAAACTGAGTAACTGAAAAGAAACCTTTTAACTTGAATAATGCTATCAACAGTTACTGTAATTATTTAATTACTCGGAACCATAACAGTCTGTTATAGACTGTCACAAAATCTTACTTTCTTAAAAGTCAATGCATTACCTTTTTTGAGTTATTACTGATTTATACTTTTTGTACAACTTAAACATTAGTCCTTGTTCATCTGCTAAAAAGACTGCCACTCTAACATTTTTTTACATATTGTATCGACAAATTAAAAAATAAAGCTTCAAACAAGACGATCTGAACTTATATTTTTTTTTTCAAACTATTTATTATACACTATACATCCCATCTTCACGCTTCACACCACATGAGTGTACACATAACTGTGGACTGCCAAAGTCTGTCTTGAGTTAACAAAAAACACTTTTGTTTGTGGAACCAACTGAGCCTCAATTGTAACAATAGGATACTTCATTTGAGACTTATTCAGATAAATTTCGGTTTTGTAAAGGTACTTCATGGAATACTCTTAGTACTGGGTACATGTCATAACTCCAGATTCATGGGGAACAGAATACAGACATTCTTTAGTGATGGATGCAATTAATCAACTTTAGTCATCTGAGAACATTGGCACATTCTTTAGTGCCAATTCCTCTTCCTTTTGAATCTCAGGATAGCATTGTTGCAGAATATATATATATATATATATATATATATATATATGGACAATGCAGATTTAAATTCTTCTTTTTCTTTTTGGGTAAACATGCTACCATGAACTGTGCTTCAAATCAACTACACAGTGTAATAAAAGCACGTGGGATAAAATGTCTTCCTTTAAAGCACACTGCTTGTCTTTTCTATTATGTACCGTTGTTCATCATTGATGAGAGAACTTTAAATAAATATATTCATAACAAAGGCAGTATTTCTATAATATGTGATTTTGGTAAAGATGCCCCACTTCCAAGCTGAACCTAACCACTTAGGCATTGACAGTGAATTTGGTTAATGCTTTAGAAAGAGGATGACCTTGTCTGCCTCACATAGTCCATTGCAAGGTTATTACATTTAACGAAAATTAAAATCAAAACCGACTTTTTCCATGCTCTCATAAATGCTAACAACTAGTTGAAATTGCAATACTCACTGGTTTTCTCTTAAACCTTTCAAATATTATTATGGCCATAATATTGGTAAACACTGTTCTAAACAAATCACTCTGTGGCTTTCAGAACAGGGAGAGAAATTTTTCTAATGTTTAAAAAAAAAAAAAAAAAGTTCATTAAAGTGTGCATGTACTGTATACTTGTGCTTATTATGACCTGTTATTCAATATGCAAAGCATATTAAGTACTTTATTAAAAGGTGTTTAATATCTTTGAATTTTTTATAAAAACATTGCAAACATTTGTCTGTTACATTGGGATGAATTAGATACAGTATGTCTTATCAGGAACAATTTTCAAGATTTTGTAGTCATATTACTTATTCAGTGATCTGGTTGTTTAAATCATTGCTTACTAATGAGCACACAGGTGTTATATAAATTAAATGGTTGAAGTAGCTGATTTATGTCATATGTATTGGTGTCTGTTCTGCGCTGTTAATTAATAATAGTATGCAAATAAGGAAGCAGAAAAAAGAAACAAAAAGAAGATTACAAAATAAACTTTAAAATAATAAAAAAAAAATCTTTCAAAATTTCCTACAAATGCAAATCTCACAGTGCAACACTTTAGAATATCAAGTAAAAGCAGAAAAAGTCTAGCTAATTTAACAATGAGATCAATTCAGTTCAAGACTCTGATTGCAAGACTGGTTGGAATAAAAATGTGCAGCCAAAGCAGTCCCTTAGGACTGAACTTGAAAATCATGGCTTTAAAATTTATCACTCCTTCCTACACTTGAACATAATTACCAAGGATTCAAAATTAAGGCTCTCTCAGAACTACATGTTCTCCTTTGCAAAAAGGAAATCACCTAAAAGATGATTATTTAGAAACCAGTAATGGCGTACTGCACGATAATGTGCAGTGAATACACTTGACTTGAGCATTCATAGTTTTCTTACTCTTTCTCTGTACAATTAGCATTTGTTTACTCAGAGGTTGATGCGCTTGCTGCTTCCTTAGCAGCTCTTCTTTTCTCCACCCTAGCGGCCCACTTCTTCTCTTCTTTCGTCGGCAATTTTTTGCGTTAAAACTGATTAAGTCAGTGTTTGTGTTGCAATTACTTAGTCTGTTTTCCTTAATTTTTCACTTAAGCTGGCACTTAAGTCTTCAATCTGACTCAAGAGTGATTTTTTTTTTTTTTTTTAACCGTTGTAAATACAGGTACAGTAGTCTATCACACTACCATCCTTTTCTAATATTTTTATTTTATTAATTTTCATTGTAATCATTCCATACAAACAGATCAATTTATAACCCAACAAATTTGAAAACAAATCAAACCCCACCCCTGAGAAGGAGAGCTTAGCTAAAGGAAAATTTCTTTAAGCTTTTTAATAAGGCAACATTAGACAAAAGAAGGGGAGAAGTAAATATCTATATAAATAAGAGATGGAGAAGGGAGTTAAATGCAATAATAGTTAATTCTCTTATTCCAAAATAATATTGATTAAATCCTGCCAAGTTTTGAAAAAATTTTGTACAGATCCTCTAACTGAAAATTTGATTTTTTCCAATTTCAAATAATATAAAACATCAGTTTCCCACTGACTTATAAGAGGAGAATTAGGATTCTTCCAATTTAACAAAATAAGTCTGCGTGCCAAGAGTGTAGTGAATGCAATCACCGTTTGTTTGTCCTTCTCCAATTCAAGTCCATCTGGAAGGACACCAAACACAGCTGTTAGTGGGTTAGGAGGGATTGTGATACTAAGGCTGTCTGAGAGGCACTTAAAAATTTTTGTCCAAAATGATGTTAGTTTGGTGCAGGCCCAGAACATGTGACCCAGTGAGGCAGGAGCTTGGTTGCAGCGCTCGCAAGTTGGATCCTGGCCTGGAAACATTTTGGACAGTTTTAAGCGAGACAGATGAGCTCGATATATAATTTTTAGTTGAATAATTCTATGCTTTGCGCATATAGAACTCGAGTGAATTCTCTGCTTTGCTACCTTCCACTCCTTTTCTGATATATTGATTAAGAGATCTTCTTCCCAATGTCCTCTTGGATCTTTGAAAGGTAGGGACTCTAATAAGATTTTATATATTACGGAAATAGTGTTTGATTCCTCGGAATTGAGCAGTATTTTTTCCAGCATTGTGGAGGGTGCAAGGTGGGGGAAATCGGGCAATTTCTGTTTAACAAAATTTCTAATTTGAAGATAGTAAAAGAAATGTGTAGCTGGGAGGTTAAATTTTGAATGTAATTGTTCAAAAGATGTAAATATGTTGTCTATATAAAGATCTCTGAGCATTTTAATCCCAAAACTTTTCCAGGTATTAAAAACTGGATATACTTGCGAAGGTTGAAAGAGGTGGTTCCCTTGCAGAGGTGCCACTGATAAAAGATTTTCCATCTTAAAATGCTTCCTAATTTGGTTCCATATTCTGAGTGAGTAAAGCACAATTGGGTTATTAGTATATTTGCGATAACTTTCATTTATTGGAGAGCAGAGCAGGGAATATAAAGAAGTACTACAGGATTTTACTTCTATTGCAGACCAAGCCTGTGTATGTGCATTTATTTGTGTCCAGGTTTTTATGGCTTGTATGTTTGCTGCCCAGTAATAAAACTGAAAATTAGGTAAAGCCATGCCACCTTCTGCCTGAGGTCTTTGTAGGGTCGCTCTTCGGATACGTGGGTGTTTTGAGTTCCAAATGAATGAGGTTATTATTGAATCTAACTGTTTAAAAAACGATTTATTGATATATATTGAAATGTTTTGAAATAAAAAGAGAAGTTTAGGAAGGATATTCATCTTAACAATGTTAATTCTTCCGGCTAGAGTGAGATGAAGGGTTGACCATCTATGCAAGTCTTGCTTAATTTTTTCCATACAGACGCCAAAATTTTGTTGATAAAGAGCTTTATGTTTACTTGTGATATTTACCCCTAGGTATTTAAACTGATCTGCTATGGTAAAAGGTAGGGTGTCTAATTTAATATTATATGCTTGTGAGTTCACTGGAAAGAGTATACTTTTATTCAGATTAATTCTAAGACCAGATATCTTTTGAAATTCTGTTAGTGCTGTTAAAACAGCAGGGACAGTGTTTTCTGGGTCCGATATATATAAGACCATATCATCTGCATATAGAGAAATTTTCTGTTCCAGTCCTTCTCTGACAATCCCCTTTATCTGATGAGAATTTCGGCAGTGAACCGCCAGTGGTTCAATAGCGATTGCAAACAACAGTGGCGACAAGGGACATCCTTGTCTGGTACCACGTTCTAGTTTAAAGTAGTCTGAGCAAATTTTATTAATACAAACTGAAGCTTCTGGACTGGTATACAGTAGTTTAATCCAAGCACAAATATTCGGGCCAAACCCAAATTTCTCCAATGCAGTGAAAAGGTAATTCCATTCGATCATGTCAAATGCCTTTTCTGCGTCTAATGATAGTAATATCTCTGGGGTGTTTGATTTTGCTGGTGAATATATAACATTAAACAAGCGTCGGAGATTTGAAGATAGATGTCGGCCTTTAATAAATCCAGTTTGATCTTGTGATATTACCGAGGGCAGCACTTTCTCCATCCTTCTAGCTAGGATTTTTGAGAGTATCTTAACATCATTATTCAGGAGTGAAATTGGTCTATATGATGCACATTGTAACAAGTCCTTATTTTGTTTAGGAAAGACGGTGATTAATGCTTGTCGAAATGTTTGAGGTAGTATTTGGTGGTCTTTAGCTTCTGTAAATGTTACCAATAAGAGTGGAGCTAGCTGAGTGGAGAATTTCTTATAAAACTCTACGGGGTAACCATCAGGGCCTGATGATTTCCCGCTTTGTAGTGACTTTATAGCGTCTAGTAATTCTGTTAGCGTTAGAGTGATTTAAGATATGAAGAGATAGGGGGAGTGACGGCGAAGGTGGTAGGGAATGAGAATGGCGCCTGTACGCATCTGCTGCACAGCCCTGCTGGCCGCTGCCAAGAGATTGATTCTACAATAAAATAAAATAACAATAAAAAGGAATAACCTTTGAGGTCAATCATCACCCCAAAAGCAGATAGTAGACTTTATGTAGTATATGTGTACCAAATTTCAGGTCAATAGTTCAAACGGTTTGCAGCTACAGGTGATTTAAAATCCTGGACAGACAGCCACGGTAGCATATTATATAAGAAGATTTAGGCTTCCTTATTTTCTGCACACTTTATTTTGTTGTAGATTTACTTTTAAATGAATAAATGTGCCATTTTTGCCCAGTAGTCCACACTCTAATGATAAAATGAAAACATGTTTTCAAAAATTAAAAATGTATTAAAAGTGAAAAATATGTAATAAAATTATGATAACCTGTTTGATAATGTTACTAGAAAATTTTTAGATGCCCCAACTTTCAAACTAGCTAATAAAAGTCTATAAACAAATCTGAATTTTATACCATATGTACATTTTCTTACTCGCAAATTGTGTCAGTTGTTTTTTTTTAATGTTTGTCAAATGTCAAATTATGGACTGCCACATATATCCAATATAAAAAAAAAAGTTTACTGACTTTAGCTAAGAATAGTAGCATTATGGTTTGCCATTCTAGTTTTGGTTTTGAAAAATATTTAGTTTGGAATGGAACTGATCTGAGATTTACTTCTGAGAGTAGTTTCAATTTATGATCCATGGAATAACTGTCAAATGTACCACACACCCGTAACTGCCTCTGTAATAAGACTTTCTTCAATAAAAGTTGTGTTGAGAATCAGATTTTTCACAAACTCCTTCCTTTCAAGAGAGTTTTCCTCCAAAATTTGCATTTGCAGTAAAAACCTTTCAGATTAGATAAATTGTTAATTATGTTACAGCAATATTCTAGAACTAAAATTAAAAGGCTTCATACATCATGTAATGTGTGAAATCTTGGAATTTACAGTGTAATATATACATACCATAGTCTTTTTTTTAGGTTAGCAAATTTGTGATTGAGGTCAATGTTTTTCACTTGCATTGGGACATCCGGAACAAACCAAGCAGCAATAAATTTGATTACTACTGCTACATGCTGCAAGAGATGAAGAAGTTACATTTAAACTTTAATCTAAAACCAATGACACTTTAATTTATACTACTAGAATTGATTATCAAAATCTGTTCCTTTTGTTTGTAAAATGACACTGAAATACATACTGAACACATTTAAAGAAAAAAATTATTTGTTTTTTATTCTAAATAAAAGTTCCCTTTGTTAAACACAGTTTAACTGCAGTTTTTCCAATGTAAGGGAGGAAGTATCTTACACTACATTTGTGATTTGATAAAAATAAATGTGTGTGCATGAGTGTGTTCCATGATGGACTGGATCCCCCATCCAGGACTGACAATTGCATTGCATTCAGTGTTGCTGGGAAAGGCTTGAACCAGTTTTCAGTATCTAGATTTAGATAGCAGATTAAGGTGTATTTGTATGCATTGTCAACATTGAACTTGAATAAATGAAATTAAAAATATCAAAGCTTTTTGTGTACATAAATACTTTTACAAAAATGACAACATATTGACATTACCTCAAACAGAAGTACAAAAGCGAAACGTGCAGCAAAGATTTCCCAAAACTGAGCAGTCAAAGTAAAGTCTTCTTCACTTCTGTAATCCCTATATCTGAAAAAAAATTAACAGAACAAAATTCCAGCTGTGACAAAACTAAGGAACAGTTTCAATTCAAGCAAAGATATACTGTGTATTTGGTCATTTTCTTCTGTTTTAATTTGAAGATGTAGTGTTTACTAGTAGTGTTTACCAACTATACAAAAAAATGCATCCTTCTAAAATAGAACATTAATAATAACCAATACTTATTGCAACAACAACAACATTCTGAAAAACACTTAATAAAACTTCAGTAATATTTTAATGCAGAAATGTTTTATCGCCATTAAGAAGCCAGGCAGTACAGGTTCTGGAAGACTTTTGATATTATGTGCAGGTGTGTGTGTTTTTTTTTTTTTTTTAAATTCTGCCACATACCTTTACATTAATAACTGGAAGTCTTATTCAGCCATGTTCTTATAATTTCAGAGTTATGCATTGTGCTTTACAAAAAACTGTTTAAAGAAAGTTACTTAGTAATACTTTCTATCTGTTTAAAGTGCAACAAATGAGATAGCCGGCATAGTGCAGGCTCTGATGATGTCTGTCCATTCATAGCTAATTCTTTCTAAACAACTGTGTTATTGTTGACTGTTCTTATTGGTGATATGCCACCAAACATACATACAGTATATATATTATTTATATATATATATATATATATATATATATATATATATATATATATATATATATATATATATATATATATATATACACACACACACACACACATACATACATACATATATATACATACACACATATATATACATACATACATATACTGTATACATATACAGTACTGTGCAAAAGTTTTAGGCAGGTGTGAAAAAATGCTGTAAACAAAGAATACTTTCAGAAATATAAATAATGATTGTTTATTGTTATCAATTTACAAAATGTAAAGTGAGCGAACAAAAGAAAAATTTAAAACAAATCAATAATTGGTGTTACTACCTTTTGCCTTCAAACCAGCATCAATTCTTATAGGTGCACTTGCACAAAGTCAGGGATTTTGTAGGATTATAGTCAGGTGTATGATCAACCAATTATACCAAACAGGTGCCAATGATCATCAATGTCGCACGTAGGTTGAAACACAGTCATTAACTGAAACAGAAACAGCTGTGTAGGAGGCTTAAAACTGGGTGAGGAACAGCCAAACTCTGCTACCAAGGTGAGGTTGTGGAAGACCGTTTCATGTCATGGCAAGAATGAGCACAGCAACAAGACACAAGGTAGTTATACTGCATCAGCAAGGTCTCTCCCAGACAAAGATTTCAAAGCAGACAGGGGTTTTAAGATGTGCTGTTCAAGCTCTTTTGAAGAAGCACAAAGAAACGGACAACGTTGAGGATCGAAGACACAGTGGTCGGCCAAGAAAACTTAGTGCAGCTGATGAAAGACACATCAAGCAAATTACCCTTCGAAATCAGAAGATGTCCAGCAGTGCCATCAGCTCAGAACTGGCAGAAACCAGTGGGACCCAGGTACACCCATCTACTGTTCGGAGAAGTCTGGCCAGAAGTGGTCTTCATGGGAGAGTTATAGCCAAAAAGCCATACCTCCGACGTGGAAACAAGGCCAAGCGACTCAAGTATGCACGAAAACATAGGAAATGGGGTGCAGAAAAATGGCAGCAGGTACTCTGGACTGATGAGTCAAAGTTTGAAATATTTGGCTGTAGCAGAAGGCAGTTTGTTCGTCGAAGGGCTGGAGAGCGGTACAATAATGAGTGTCTGCAGGCAACAGTGAAGCATGGTGGAGGTTCCTTGAACGTTTGGGGCTGCATTTCTGCAAATGGAGTTGGAGATTTGGTCAGGATTAATGGTGTTCTCAATGCTGAGAAATACAGGCAGATACTTATCCATCATGCAATACCATCAGAGAGGCATATGATTGGCCCCAAATTTATTCTGCAGCAGGACAATGACCGCAAACATACAGCCAAAGTCATTAAGAACTATCTTCAGCGTAAAGAAGAACAAGAAGTCCTGGAAGTGATGGTATGGCCCCCACAGAGCCCTGATCTCAACATCATCGAGTATGTCTGGGATTACATGAAGAGACAGAAGGATGTGAGGAAGCCTACATCCACAGAAAATCTGTGGTTAGTTCTCCAAGATGTTTGGAACAACCTACCAGCCGAGTTCCTTCAAAAACTGTGTGCAAGTGTAACTAGAAGAATTGATGCTGTTTTGAAGGCAAAGGGTGGTCAC
This sequence comes from Erpetoichthys calabaricus, assembly GCF_900747795.2. Classification (NCBI taxonomy): domain Eukaryota; kingdom Metazoa; phylum Chordata; class Cladistia; order Polypteriformes; family Polypteridae; genus Erpetoichthys; species Erpetoichthys calabaricus. The sequence continues at coordinate 98,966,406 of NC_041395.2, forward strand.
ACCAAATATTGATTTGATTTAGATTTCTCTTTTGTTCATTCACTGCATTTTGTTGATTGATGAAAATAAATGATTAACACTTCCATTTTTGAAAGCATTCTTTGTTTACAGCATTTTTTTACACTTTCCTAAAACTTTTGCACAGTACTGTGTATATATACAGTACACACATACACATATATACAGTGCATTTGGAAAGAATTCACAGCGCATCACTTTTTCCACATTTTGTTATGTTACAGCCTTTTTCCAAAATGGATTAAATTAATTTTTTTCCTCAGAATTCTACACACAACACCCCATAATGACAACGTGAAAAAAGTTTACTTGAGGTTTTTGCCAGAGTTGGAAGGAGGAGGACGAAGTGTGGAGGAGGAGTGGTGGTGCCAGAGAAGAGTGTGTTTTAAGTGCTTTATTTGTGTAATGGGGACTGTGTTGTGCCTGTGGGGGTCACGGGTAAGACGTGCCCTACAGGTGAAGAAAATAAAAACTTCTTTTGTTTTATATGTGCATCCGGGTACGAGTCTGTGTCGGGTCAGGCGCCTATATAGCACCTTTTACAATATATATATCTCTCTATTATAAAAGGCTTGGAAGGAGACGATACATGATCTTCTCGGAAGACAATTTGACATCCTGTGAGAGACACTTGAACATCACGCGAGACAAGGCAGTGAGACAAAAGGACAGCTGTTGTTCAGGCTTTTAAATAATATACATATACATATATATATATACATATATATATATATATATATACATATACATATACTACATACATACATACATATACATATATACATATATATATATATATATATATATATACATATATACATATATATATATATATATATATACACATATACATATACTACATACATATACATATATACATATATATATATATATATATATACATATATACATATATATATATATATATATATATATATATATATATATATATATACACATACACACGCATATACTTTATATATATATATATATATACTCTGTGTATTATATATATACATATCACTTATATGTATTAAATATATACATATTAACTTAATTAACTTAACTATACATATTAACTTCATAAAAGTTCTTCCCTTTGTTGTTTACATTTCAAACTAAAGTGTCCTATTTTCTCTGCCATCAAAGTTGTCACTACAATATATTTACAGGGATAAAACCAGTGTTTGAAGTGGGCTGGTACGCACCAATTACAATCATTTAAGAAGCCTTCAAATTATAGTACCGACAGTTATTTCTTCCAATACAACCACTACAGAAAACAACCCCAGAATTAAAAAGTTCAATTCATTGCACCGCCTAAATGTGCAGCCTCTAAACGACACAGCTGCTTGTAATAATTTAAAGTACAACATAATTCAATGTTACAGCTATGTCTGACTATAGCTGGGCCAAAAAAAATATGTATAGAAGCTTGAACCTACAAGTAACGAAAAACATGAAAAGTAATGCTTGAGTGAATGAAATAAACAAATGAAAATCGTAAACATACAATAATAATAATAAAATAGTGAAAACTCCCATTTTTAATATTCTTACTAATTACCCGTTTCAATTAAAAGTTTCCTTTAAAGCTGTGTTTTGTAGGACCATCAACAAGGCTAGTCACTAGGAACAGGAAGAATTGATCAAAGACAGGAATATTTTAGTAATGTGCAAATGTATGGCATTTTCAAGAGTAAGGAGCTCCAGTGAACTAATAATATTAGCCCCTGGTGAAAAAGACTACAAATATTGTGTACAAAGAAGTACTCATTTAGTTACACAGTGATTATGATACATTTGATTAATCAACAGAGCTTTAATTGAGGCCCATTGTCTTTGGAAATGTCTCAGGCAAAGCTCCAAATAACAATGTTCAGAAAAAAATAAAAAGCATTATATTTAATTCTTAAAAGATTATTAAATAACAAAATTAAATTAAGGCCTACCTGCAGTAGGTGAGATTAACAAAATCGGAATTGTTCTGTAGATGTTTTGGGTTCAGATGTTCTAAGTTAACTGTAGACAAGCTGTTTTCAACATACCCAACCATGCAGCTGCAAAAGATATGAAATACAAACCTATTATATGTGTATACCTATATGGAAATGCCTTTCATAAATTAGCCAATTAAAGCTTCATTCTAATATTAAGTATATAATTTAAGAATAACACATAATTAATAAAAAATGCCGCAAGACCCTTATAAATGATTAAATGCTTATGCAAAGCACAACTACAAATTATGATTTATAAATGAGAATTTCTGGTTGAAATAAAACAGAAAAAAATTGTATAAATGGAGATTGTCGGGTCATTACTTAGGCTTATGATTTTTTATTTTTTAGTCAAAATTCTTCATGTTGTATGAAAGATGGCTGCATTGTGGTTCACAAATGGCTGTGCTGGTTTTAGTAATGTAAGAAAGAGTGACAAAAGCTGTCTTAGATACTTGATTACCAAATACATACTGTAACAACACTAACATTAAGATGAAAACACCCCATTAAGAATATTTTAAATTATAAAGTCAATAGTAAAGAAACTTAAAATTTAAAAACATTGCTCTGGATAATTAATAAAAAAGGAAAAACAAGGAGCAGTTCTAAAAATACCATTCTGATATTTGGTCTATAAAAAGAGCCTCTAACTCCCTTTATTCCTGATCAGAACAAACCAGGTATACAGTAGAAGATGGATGGAAAGGATTTTTATAAGATACAGTGATTACTATACATTGATAAAACCAATTAACCATAAAATGTAAATAAGCAAAAGGGACGTTTACTCAATATCTGTGGCGTTTGAATAAGCACAGGGTCCAAATCGATATTTATAGACCAATCGGGGTATAAAGTCAGACGTGATACCAATTACCAATCCATTGCAAATCACTGCCAAAACTCCAATGCCCTCCAGCACCTGTAACCAAATACCTATAATAAACATAAAAATAGTAAATACAAATAAACACTACCAGTCACAAATAAACAAATACAGTAATATAACCACGAATAAATTAATATGCAAGTAAAACTCTTTGAAAGTGATGTGCAAGAATATTTTGAGGTGCAAGAATAAACAAGAAAAATAACTTATTCTTTTCACTACAAATGACAATCTGTAGCTTGAACAAAAAGTTTTATCAAGAACGGTCTATTGAGAAATTCACAGATTTATCTACAGTCAGGCTGTGGTGTATAAATACCTTAGTACATCAGGAATGCACTTTTGCAAGTGAACTGTGACAGAAGCACTAACAAGGTCTACACATGAACACCTTGTTTTCAATGAATGGACAAGTATGTGCAAGGTGCTCATCAAAAAATTTCCTCCAGCGTAGGGCTGTACCTGCTCTGTTTTAGTGTTGGGTACTCCTTCCTGAAATGGTCTAGGACCATTTATTCTCTCAGAGGGCATGATGAATGAAAGGTAATAAAAAGCAATTCTGAGTGATGATTTTCTTCCTATGGTGGAGTATTTCTGTTCTGATGGTAGTGGAATCCCCTATGGCAACATTGTCCTCACCTACAGAACATTATCTGCCAATGAATGGTCTGAAAAGTATCGTGGTGATATGAAGTATGTATAGTACATATATCAAAAACCACATCTTCATGTCATTATGTACACATTAAGAAATTACGGAGTGACACCTGACACTACCTATCATCAAATCACCAAATGATGAAATTTCTCTTTCAAGAATGATTCTGCACTTCTGTATTTAGATTTCAGACACTTGCAGTGTTTATGCCACGACATGATTACTTTTAAATGGGAGTTCATGTTGAAAGATTATATGTAAACTTCCATACCTATATTATTTGTTTTAAGTGGGACCAATCTCCTCTCCAAACGTGTCATTTTGATGGCATCCAGGCGAATCTCAAAAATATTGTTAATCAAAGCCAGGAAAGGTGCCAGTGGAAATGCTGCCACAAATATTGTGGTAAAACTGTACTGGATGACTGCAACACAAAATTTCTTAGTTTACTAGTCCACTGAGTAAAAAATCACAATTTAAAGCTGCAAATCAGTATTGATGAAGTATTTGAAAAATTAAAACAGCTAGATTTGAATATACAGTAGTTATGGATAGATGATTACATAGCCGACATGAAATCTAATTAACCTTTGTAATTATTAAATTATTACTGTTCATAGATAATATACGAAAAATAAAAAAAATGCACCTCTTTAAAATGATCTTTTTTATATTTATACTTATGGCACATGAAAACAAATAATCATTTGTTGATTCTGCTAAGATTTACAATTAGCGTTTCCATTCATATCTAATTTAATCCAGCATAAAATGTGCAAGTAAAGGAATTCTGGATTTGTACACATCTTGTACCTACATAGACAGTTATGGAACACAAACTTCACATTTTTTCATCCTTGTTTTCTCTACCATATTCTCAGTTACCAACAGTTGTAATAACACCAAACACTGAATGGTGCTAGATTGTAAATGAGATATGAATCAACACGGGCACGACTTTAATTTATTATCCCAACTGCCAATGACAAACTTAAAAGCAAAATTTTATTTAGGACTTAACAGAATTACTTCTGCTAATGTCAGATGATGCCAGATTACCTTATTTCATGATTTGGAATGTGTCTGGTTTCATATGTAAAGAATTGTATCCCAACTATAAAGGTTGTGCCAAATTATGTAAGCAAAATACTTAATGTATTAACGGACTTTACAGACATGGTGTGTCTACAAAACAGTTTACCCTTAAAATCCTTGAAACAAGATTGAGGGAAGACATTATGTTTAAAATTACACATAACAAATGGACAGCATCTCTGAAAAGGATAATTCCTTATCGGTTTGTGTTAGACGTGCATTAATACACGTCCATACCCTTAATAAACCTCCCTAACAGAAGACAGGATCTGATTCCACCTGTAAGAAATATATTGGCTCCAGTCTCCTTAAGATGCAAAATTTAGGTTTGTTCTTATTTTAGTTTCAACTGGACATATTTTTACCATATTATAAGAGGTTTACAAATAGACATATTGATTGAACGTCCTTTTCTTATTGCCCTCTTTGGAACAATATTAGATGCTGCCATTCCTGAATGATCATTTTAATGTACATGTTGAGCATCCCTAATCTGACATTCCAAAATGCTCCAAAATCTGAAATGTTTTGAGCCCTGACATGACTCCACAAGCGGAATATTCCAAACCTGACCTCATTTGGTCATGTGGGGCTCTGTTGGTGCCAGTTTGTTATCAACCATCATCACCACCAGACCTATGTGCATTACTGTGTTTTTTGCCAATTCTCTGCGTACAGGAACCTTTTAATCAAAACACATCATAGGTGAAAAATGAAAGTCTGCCATTGTTTGTTGCTGCTGTTGTTAGCCTTAGGTTATGTGTACAAGATATATGTGAAACAGAAATACATTTTTTTGTCTTTAGACTTGTGTCCCATCACCAAGATATCCTATTATGTATATGTAAATATTTCAAAATCCAAAAACATCCAAGATTTGAAATACCTCTGGTCCCAAGCATTTCAGATTAGAAATGCACAATCTGTAGTTGCTTTTCCTAGATTACTAGGTTGCTGGCTAATTTTTACTCAGTTAAATATACTCTACAATACCTTCTATTATGCAGTGGTTCAGGTATGTAAAGACTAATTGAAACTTTAATAAATAAAGGGTTATCAACAAAAATAAAGTGGTTTTAATTTTTTTAGACTTCAGATCTTTGTCTTCTATTTTCTGTTATGTTATTTTGAGGAAATAAGGTTAGGGAATAACTTGCATTATTAACGGAAGAATTAAGCATAGCATCTGTTTATATATTGTACTAGCTGTCCACCGTGGCTCCGTCTGCATAGTAGTGAAACAGAACAGTGAGGAGGGCCCTGCCCGGCTCCATACTCCTGACGTCATGCTTCCCCCTCCCCTTAGTCCACAGCTTCTGTCTTGGATTAGCGAGAATATATCGTTCCTCCAAGCGAACTATGATTGTTAGCGCAATGAGAGAAGTCGCAAAATCAACTGGAATGTTCAAGCAAATTATAGAATAAAAACCCAATCTAAATCCATGAAGTATTTCTCTCAATTGCTAGCTAAGCAGAGATAAGGAATGCCCGAGGCTGGCGGGTGAGTGAGGAGGGCCCCACGCCCATCCCCCTGTATGTCTCTCAGAGTCACGCAAATAAATTGATACCGCAAGCGAACTATGATACACAGCACAATGAGAGAAGTTTTCTATAGTATATAAATCATTATCATCTATTATTACATTTCACCAAAAAAAAAAAAAATCAACAAAAAGATAAGAAAAATTATACAACATACAGACAGTTCTTACCCATCTCCAGGAACTCATTGAACACACTAAAGTAGGAGACATTATTCAAGTAATAATTTCGTAGCCAGTTATCTATCTCTCCATCTTTGTTTTTCTCTGAATGATACTTAATAGAATTAAATTTCATTTTCACCCAGCTGTAGATGTAAAACATATTGAAAAAAGCAAATCATAAGTACAAGTTTAATAAATTGTTCAAAAACAAAATAATGCTACAAGACAATAATTAAAATGTACATTCTTTTAAACAGAATCTTTAACTATTCTACTGAAAAACAACTGAATTACAGTTTATATAATACTGTTTAGATTCCAAATCACACTATGTCATAATTACAGCATATCAGACTTAGTTTTAAAATATATACAATATACCGTAAGATTCCAGTCACTTTTCTAAAGTGTAAAATGAGAACATCCTCAAAATATATATGTAATTCCATCCATTTTCCAACCCGCTAAAGCCGAACACAGGGTCACGGGGGTCTGCTGGAGCCAATCCCAGCCAACACAGGGCACAAGGCAGGAACCAATCCCAGGCAGGGTGCCAACCCACCGCAGGACATACACAAACACATCCACACACCAAGCACACACTAGGGCCAATTTAGATTCGTCAATCCACCTAACCTGCATGTCTTTGGACGATGGGAGGAAACCCACGCAGACACGGGGAGAACATGCAAACTCTACGCAGGGTCCTAACTGCGAGGCAGCAGCGCTACCACTGCGCCACCATGCCGTCCCATATATGTAATTTCGCCTTGTTAACTATGAAAAAATAACTATAATCAGGAGGTTTATTCCATTGAAAATAAGCTGTTAATCAATTAACATTACAACATTTTTTTATACCTTCAGCAAAAAAGTACAATTCAACTGGATGATGAGATAAAGCAATAATGTTTGGTGAAATATATTCCAAGTTGCAATAAGAATGAAAAACCTTCTGAATTAATGTTTTACCTAATATGTAACAAAGCAAAAAAGTTTGGAAATATTCATTAAAGTTCCGATGTATAGTAATATAATTAAAATGTAAAACTCACGGTGATAAAAACTCCACAATATTGCTGAGAGTTTGTTTCAGAATCATAATGATTGCCATCTGGATAAAGAGATCAGTCATACATCCACTGGGATGGCACTGCAAACAAAGAAAAACACAATGGATTTATCAAGAATATTGCTGGGTGAGTTTTTCAAATATACAGCCAAAGAAAGATTTGCTCAAAAAGTTTTTGAACAAAGTTGTATATTTTGGAACAAGACAGCACCACAAAGCATGACACCACTAAAAGGTGGGATAATAGTGAAGAAAAAAAAAGAAAGAAAACACACACACAATCCATTAGCCTGTCTTACCAGCCCATGAATGTACCAATAACATTTTAAAAAACACTCCTTTGACTTTGCAGTTCTTATAACTGATACTCATCACTTACTGATTAAGTTTACTATCAATATTGCAATATAGTGGGTTTACAAAAACAGTTATATGGACAACTGAACCAATTATCAGGCCTCCAGCAAAGACAAATCCTCCACAATGGTCTCAACCACTTTTAAATATGCATTTTGGTATAGAATGTGGATTTTTTTCAAATGATCTAAAGTGCAAGTGCCAATGGCGTTAGAAACAGAGGGCATAATGAAGGAAGATTTTCAAAAAAATCATTTTAGGAACAGTATAGAATTAATTCCTGCTGGGAAACAGCAAACACATTTTTATTTGGTGTTTATTACTTAAAATAAGAGTGCTCTGCTTTACTTAGATTCACTGGTGCTATATTTTATTTTCTTCTTTTTCTTAATAACACATTTTACTGTGTTTTGAATTGCTTTGAATGCTTTGGAAATTGTCTTATACATTTTAAAAATAATTTGTTTTTCAAAATCTATTTTACGTTTTTTTTTCCTTTTTGGACTGTCCCTTGACTTTTTGATGTAGCTTTTGTTAGGACATATATACAATAAACTGACTATGATAAGTGAGATCTGAACTCATGTTTGCCCTCTTAAGAGTCAATATGTGAGTTTTGTTTATCTTATTATGTAACATTTATAGAGAACTGATTGTCTGTGTATGTATAGTATAGCAAGGAAGATGAATATTTATAAAATTTATTTTAAGTGTGGTTTATTGATTATTAGCAGCAAATCCCAATTGAATAGATTGAAAATTCCACATTCAATAATAAAATGTTAGGCAAAAAAATATTTTTTGGAAGTAAGCACTACCATGAAAAAAATACTCTGTCAAAACACTATACAGAAAAATAAAAATTGCACACATTCTTGGACACAATTATTGAATAAATAACTGCTGCTGCTAGAAAGAAACCTCAAAAATGATACATGTCAGCAATACGCACATAAAATCTTGTTAATTAAACTAAATATATACACAAAGAAGTTTTGCACACAGTGCCTCTTCAATAGCTAACAGGCATAAAACAAACAAACAAACATGTTTATATTGGGCATAATGCCTATTTGCTGAACCACCAAGTATTTCAAATAATAATAATTTAAATCAGTGTTTCTCAATGTACTTCTTTATAGCCAGAGGCTTTTTTTGACCACTGAATAATTTGACCAACCAAGGATAGTACTAGGGTGTTTGTAAATTATTGTGGTATTGAACAAAAGTATTGCATTATTTCACAATGATAATGCATGCTGTGGCCTATAAAACTATGAATGCTTGTGCTCTGATAGTCCAGTGACAGATAATGAGTAAGAGGTTAAGTATGTGTGTAGTGACAATAACTGAACAGATGTGGTAGGTATACATTTAATTCTGCATGTTCTGATGGATAAATTTAATCTGTCCAGTTTGGGGTTACAGTAAGCCAACGATTATCGCCACAGCACTGGGTGTAAGGCAAGAAGCAAACAAGGGGATGGTATGCTAGTCCTTTGTAAGGCACAATCACACAGCCATTTCTGTGTGCAATCCAAAAATAGAAACCTATAAATAAAGTTGTTGTTTAGTTTTAATACAGGTATTTGCTATTGATATTCTGAAACAGTATGATTTGGTGATGCAGCAGCCAGTGTTCATATCACAAATCTTTGGAGGCTCGGGTTGGTGATGAAAAAAAGAGGATGGATGTTATTTACCTTACAGTAGACAAAGAACTAAACATATTTTGTTTATTGAGAAGTATTACTGACATACTATCAGTATTCAGTGTTAAAACAGGTAGTCATACACAGTTACACGACTTGTTGATACCAATCAATCCAAAAATGTATAGGGAGAACATGCAAATCCCATTTAAAACCTGAATGTTAGCTCTATGCCTTCACTCTGCCAATGTTAAAACATTAGTACTAAACTTACTAGTTCTTTAACCTGACTAAAAGTAAATGTCTAGAACTTTTACTCAGTTCCAGGTATTTAATTGTAAACTACATGTGTGCTTTATTATTCCCTTAATAGCTATCACTAGATGACTGAAGTATGCGCATGCACAATGTAACCAGCAGCAGCAAGCAATATCTTTGTGAAATATAATCCAATAAGTATTGCAAAATAATGAAATAATTTTGCAAAATAAAGCTATAATTTTTGAATGGCAGGAAAAAGCTTCTGTATATTGTGTAAATTACTGTCTTTTAAGAGAAAATAGAAAAGAAAATCTGCATGGTGATATGGTGTCACAGTGGTGGTGCTACTGCTGCTGCCTTGCAACAAACAGACCGGGGTTCATGTTTCAGGAGGTCACTACATGTTCTCTCCATGTCCACATATTTACTCCCACAGTCCAAAGACATAAAGGTTAGGTGAACTGGCATTGCTAAACTGGCCCAAGTGTGTTTGTGTGAGTGTGCTCACCCTGCGATGGACTGTCACCCTGCCCAGGAATTGTTGTTGCTTTGCACACGATGTTTGCTGGGATAAGGCTCCAGGTTTTCTGCGACAATGCTCTGGATAAGCAGGTTTAGAAGATGAATGGATGGATGAAAAATTTGGTATACAACCAAAACCAATATGTACGGAATTACACCGATAGTTAACACGTGTGTATCTTCAAAGAAGAAGCTGCACATGATCTCTGTGTAACTTCCAAATTACAGGTGTGATCCTAATAATAAGTAATTATGCAATTAAACAACTATACTTCAGTGTCCTTCAGCTGTAAGTTCTGAAACATCATATACTCCACTAATAATGGGGTAGAGAAAAAAATCTGACAAACTTAAAATTGAGCACAACTATTAAAAGCCTTGTATAACACATTTTCATAATTTAGTTCAATGTTGTGCAAGTTCAGCATCTATCTGAAATAGTCAGCCAACCACAGACAGGGTGTCAGTCCATTGTAGTGCTCATTCAATTATACAGTTATACTCCCAGGTGCAAATTTATAATTAACAATTAATCTAACATACACATCTTTGTGATATGGAAGGGAAAATTAGAGCTCCCAACTAAAAAGCTATGCAAGCTCTGCACAGACAGTTAGAAGGATACTAATTCAAAACCAGAAAACTGGATCCAGTGAGGCAGCAGTGCAAAAAGTAACAACACTAAGCATAATAAAATAATTTATTATGATTTTCTACACACTTAAAATCATTTTGTTGGAATATCTGAAGATAGACTGGGTAGCCAACTGGCCTTAGGCCAATTATTTTCTTAAAATGTATGCAACCATTTGTAACTTTTGGCATAAGCCAAAACATTACTTTCTTGATTACATTATCTTATTTTTTTATTATAATACCTTTGCAGCAGTCAAAGCCATTACCATTAAGAAGAGCATTACATCAAGTCTAGGAATATCTAAGTGTGATTATTTTAGTTTTCATAGTTTCTAGCACTTTATTTATACATATAACATGTAATTCACCTCTTCCAGCCGCCACTGCTGAGCAATCTTTACATATTCTTTGGGATGACCATTAATCCTAAATAGACATAAAAGAAAATTATGATGATTATTAAGGCAAAAACAAGGAAAATCATGAGCACAGCAATACTATGGATCTGACTAACCTTCCAAGAAAAAAAGCCACATAGAACAAGGATGAAAACAGGGTGAAGAATTGGAAAGTAAACATCTTCACAGTAAAGCTGCATTCCTTATCTTCAAAGAAAGGATTCCTCTCTGCAAACATAGCCAAGCACATGTAGGTTACAGCTGAACACAAACTTTGTTACAGAAAATGTTAATGACAAAAACCCTGAAAACTGCAACAAATCTAAATCAAATAACTTTACAAAGCGTTTTAAAACATACTAGAAACAGTATACTGTACATATAAAAATGTGTATTTCAGAATTAATTTCAAATGAATATAAAATTTGCTGCAAATGAGATGTGGTGTAAAGTGGCAAGGTTCACATCTGTTTATATGACTGACTATACTTTACAACTGGTTTATATGCTATACACAGTATACTGTATATATAAAATGTATACTTCAGAATTCATTGCAAATTAATATAAAATCAGCTGCGAATAAGATGTGGCGTAAAAGTGGCAAGGTTCACATCTGTTTATATGACAGATTGTACTTTACAACTGGTTTACATACTGTGAGGATTTTACATAAAGAGAAGCAACCATCAAGAAAAGAAGAATAGATGGATGTAGGCCTAATACTTAAATATTTAAAATGCATTAAATATTTAAATTTTAACACTTTAATACTTACATTTAAATTTAAAAATGGAATTTATTAAATTTAAATAATAAACTATACTGCAGTATGTGTAGTATGTATGTATGTATTGTCCATACAAAAATAAATTTACAGGGATTACATATAGCGAGTTGGACAATGGATGGATGGATGGATTACATAAGGAAGCAGTGAGTTTGCACTATATTTACCATTTTAAAGAATTACCAACATACCTATTTTACATAGAAAGATAGCTACCCATCTGTTCACCTAAAAAAAAGAAAATCTAAAAGTTATTTGCATATTTGATATAAAAGGGTAAATTAATCAACAACATAAAATGAAAGTAGTAGCAGAGATTTTAATAAACAGTGCTGAAGTAAATTAATTGTTAAATTTTTACCCATCTATCCCATTGCACCCTGTATACTTAATTTAAAAAAAGAGATCCTTCATTTGTTTTTTAGAACATAAAAACAGTTCTGACAAAAAGGGTAATTCAGTCCAACGTAGCTTATGAATTCCTGTTTAACCACCTTGTGCAAAATACCATCCAGCTGAGTTCTCTAGGTCTACAAAGTACTACTATCTAGTACCCTATATGTCCACGTAACTATGGTTCTCCAAGTCAAGAAACACTTTCAAACATTTGCACAAACTCTTAAACAGCTTGCTTACGAGTAGCTTCTATACACTTCTTGAATGCAGAGAGTGGCAGGTACAACTCCTCTTTAAGTAGTACTTTCCATATATACAATATCCATTGAGTATTCAGATCTAGCTTCCTGTATTTAAAAAGTTGCCTATTAATCTGCATTAGGGGGTGTACAACAGACTTCCATATTAGGCCTTTGTCCTAGCTGCATTTGAGTAGAATCCACATATATTCATTAAAATATCACAGGTCACTTTTCTTTTTTTCCTATTATCATTCAGTTAAAAATAAAGTTCAATATGTAATGAAATGGCTATGCTTAATTTTCTGTTTTACTACTTTGCAGAGAACAATGATACTTTGAATAATGCTGAGCTCCCATCTTCTGGGGTAGCTACATTAACAAGATCCTAGACTACTGTTTTTCTGTATGCTTTCTTCTGTGTGTCACCATCATGGTTAAACACTCAATGAGAATTTGTTAAACAAGACCTGAAGGAAGCGGTCATTATACAAATTATAGATGCTTTCCTTCCCTCCTTTCAGTATACAATATTTAAAATACAAAAGTACACAGAACAGAAACCTTCAGAGATTTGTATACTAAAAGCATATCTGCTTCCTTCATCACCAAAATATTTCTTCCATTACATTCAAATTGAACACTTCTATATAATAAGCTTTCCCTGTTTTATCCATTGTGGAAGCTCTACCATAAAGCACTAATATCGTTTTAAAAAAATCTAATGACTACACCAGTGTTTTCTAAAACAGAACAATACTGGATAATCTGAAACAACACTTCTAATTGATTACAATAGTCGACAGTTAAACTATAGATAGCCCTTTGACCGACCACATTCTTCCAGTTCACAAAACTGTCTAATTAGGTATTATAAGGTACATCCCATATTTGACTTGCACAGTCAAAAATATAACAGAAATTACACCTACTGTACTTGTCAAAAGATGTTTTTTCAAGCAATATCCACCCTCAGAAACATAGGTTCATCCTCTGCCTAAACCTTACTGGACTATAGTTTCAGCATACCTATCAGAAAGCTTCAGAATTATTACAAATCCTCCACAGTTAGTAGTTTGTTTGGGGGTATAGCAGATAGAACACTACAATCTTTGGTGTTACTCTGTAGTCATAACATACGCTACACTATTCTTTTATTTTTCTGCTCAATTGGAAAAATGAAAATCAACGTACCCTAGGGTAATGAAAAAATTATGTTCTATAGCACTTAGTGAGAAGTCAAGCAAAATTACACCTTTTATTGGCTAACTAAAAAGATTACAATATGCAAGCTTTCGAGGCAACTCAGGCCCCTTCTTCACCCCCGAAAGCCTGCATATTGTAATCTTTTATTTGGCCAATAAAGGGTGTAATTTTGCTTGACTTCTCACTAAGTTCTATAGAACATAATTTTTTCATTGCCCTAGGGTACGTTGATTTGCATTTTTCCAATTCAGCAGAAAAATAAAAGAATAGTAAATAATAGAATCCCAGAGAGGGATACACATTTTTCAGGAAGAACAGACAGAACAGAAAAGAAGGTGGGGATGCTGTTGGACAATAAGCCCCATCTTAGTCAGGACAAGTGGTTTTGTCTGAAAAGCATTAAGGAAAGAGGCCTTATTTTAGGAGCGTGTTGTAGACTGCTCAGTTCAGACAATAATTTCAATGTACATCTTTTTTCATAATATTAAAAAGGCAAGTTTACTGGGGGATATAATAGTCATGGGGGACTTTAACTACCTGAATATTAACTTGAATAACCTTGCAAATAGCGGAGCACAAGATCAGGAGTTTTTAAATATAATCAGTGACTATTTTTTAAAGCAGTATGTTAAAGCATGGGGTGAAGCCTGTCTAGATTTAGTATTTTATAATAATCAGGATAGAATTGAGGTGTAAAAGTGATTGAACCACTAGAGTAAAGTGACCATAAAATAGCACAGTTCTCAGTGTTTTGAGTACATACATATATACATATTTTATTTATATGCATTTACATACATACACACACACACACACATTTGCAGAGCACAATGCAATTCATAGCTCTCTGTTATATACCACTTGGTAAAAAGTACTAAAAGCAGTTTTAATGTTTGTGGTCCGATATCTGAACGACAACTGCGATTAATTTTATTACTAAAAATGTTTCGGATACGCCCTCTTTTGGAATAGCACTGACATAACAACTGTACTGCCACACACAGATACTTACCCTTTTATTAAGGTGGAATACAGACACATGCTCACACACACACACACACACATATATTATATATTATATATTATATATATATATATATATATATATATATATATCTTTAATTTTACAAAATAATGTAGTGGTGAATGAAAATATTTGTAAGTATTTGAAAGTATTTGCTTCAGATGTTTTTTTGAAAAAAATGTAAACATCGACAAGAACACTTTGAAATGCCCACATCATAACTTTTCATGGATCTTCGGACCCTGGCACTTAGAAGGTGCTTATTTAGTTTACTTCTGTCAATTTATTTATAAATGTGGATCATTCATCAGAGATGTGATACTAGCAACAGTAATCATGGAGTGCACAAAGTTGTGACACACTCTGGACAAGATTTTCATATGCAATTTGCATTTACTATGTTCCAATAACCAACTTTAAAATAAAACAGAATTATAGTAGAGGTGTACAACAAGAGACATATTATGGCAGAAAAAAAACAGCAAACAATTTTACCTTTGTCATAATAGTAATGGTCAAGTAGTGTACCACTGCCCCTAACATGACAGCTACAGTGTTGGCATTTTCTTTTAGAGGCTTCCATTCACTCTCTGACAGCACTACTGTTGCAAAAACTCGAAACACCACAAGACCCAAGGATAGGCCAATGAAAATAACAATCTGGGATTTAAATTAAAAAAAAAATTGTATAGCATGAAACAATTAGCACATCACTCTAAATGTCAGCATTCACATCTAACAAATAAACATCATTTACCAAACATAGATTTTTATCTCAAGAAAGAAGGAAAGGATTATGATAAAGAAATAGAAATGGATTGATAAGATAATGCATCAAACATAACATTCTCAAATTCAGGGCCATGGAGGCCTGGAGCTGATCAAAACAAAACTTGGCACAAGACAGGAAAAGCGGTGGGCAAGGCAGTAGCCTATCACAAAGCCCACTTGGCCCCATTATCATCTCCCTCCCTGTCCAACAACCCCACCTCTACCAATGCATGATCACACATGCACACACTCCAACACTTACACAGGGGCCAATTAAAAATCACCCATTAAAATATAGTGCAAATCTTTGTAGTAGTATGAAAAAAAAAACCCACACAGACAAAGGACAAAACTGTACATTCCACACAGATATGGGATTCCTTCTCAGGATTCTGATTCCATTAATGAACAGTGCTAGCCAGTGTGTACATGTCCAATAGAATAATACATCACTTACAGATTTAAAAATAGCACTTTCCTAAAATGTATTGCGGGAAGCAGAAGAAACAAACTTCTAAATCATTGTAACAAATTATAAACTAACCTGTAGCCTATTTAGAAATAAATTTAAATTAATAATTTTTTACATTTTTTTGTATCTTTCAGTATCTAATTAATTCAAAAAACACTTCATTGAATCATTACTCCATTGTCATTTCTGAAAAGTTGATACAGGTGCTGTGAATGCTCACCATGACAGAAACAAGAAACATGACAATGATACTAGAAATGTAAGAATGCTGGAATTTTTCAGGCATGACCTGTGGATTGTTGACTATTTCAAGAACAAGATCCTCCTATATATAAATAAAAAAAAATAGAATTAAATTCAGTCATTTCTAATACCACAAGGTGGATATTTTGTATTTCAACAAACAATACTTACAGAAGGGATACAAACTTAAAAGAGAAAATAAGACATCTCTCTTAAAACAGCTAATTGATTTCCCTTTTAGAAAATCTAACATTTTTATTCCTTAAATTGCATACAATAAAATTATTTGTCAAAACTAAACCCATTTAGTGCTTTTAAGTGCCATATTATGTTCTAGGTTTTAAACAAAGATACAAAAATAATAAATCAATCACAAAGAAGTTTATATATATAAAAAAGGTATACATACAGCCTAAAACTAAGGCATACATTAATAATAATGATAACACAAAAAAGTGCCTTTAAAGTTGTGCAACCTAACTTTCAGAACTACAAGTTTCAACCTAACTACAACTCTGGCATAACATAAGCCTTTAGCATCTTCTTGGAAGGCAAAAAAAAAAATAAAAATAGTTCTACCAGGATTATATTCCATTGATGAGGTATACTGTATATGCTGTGTGTTTGTCTGCATGGGCCTATAAAAGGAGCATGTGTTGATGGCAAAGAAGAAACGAGCATATCAATATGCTCAGAACTGAAGCTTGCTCTGCACTTTGATGCAATGTTTCCTGCTGCAGAAAAGAGATGCTCTGGTGGTGTGGATGTTGCTGGAATACATAAAAAGGACTTTGTCAGTTTTGCCAACATTAGATAGTGTGCTGCATTTGTTTTCTCACTATTTCTCCATTTTGCAATCTGCGCAATCAAGTAACATCTCGTCACGTATCAACACCATAAATGTGTTGTGCTTTACTAATAATCATCTGTGCAAAAAATTCTGAGCTTGTGGAAGGTGTAGTTACATGAATTAAACAAATCTTTGATGCAAAGAATTTACTTTGATGATTTTTAGTAGTCAAATTACTCAAGTGTCTCAAGGAATCATTTCAGCCCTAGTGAAAACATGTTAATATTAAATATCAAAAACCGAGATCTCTCATTCATTTTAAGTTTTCAGACCCTTAATTCAATACTTTGTAGAAGCCCCTTTGCCAGAAATTAAAGCTTAGAGCCTTCTTGGATAGGTCTCCATAAACTATGCACACCTGGATTTGGAAGTTTATCCCATTCTTCCTGGCAGATTCCCCCAAGCTCCATTGGACTGGATGGTATGTGACTGTAAACTGAGATCTTCAAGTTTCTCCACCAGTGTTCTATGGGATTGTCTTGGCTTTGACTGGGCCACTCATGGACAATAAGAAACATTGTCTCAAAGTCACTCCAGCATTGTCCTGGCTGTATGCTTCAATCACTTCAGTTTGTATGGACAAATATTTGAAGTGTGTCACTCTAACCTGTGAGGTTCAGTCCTGCATAGTACATGATTTAACTCAAAACTAAGGCCCTAAATTGACACAGCTGAAAATATCTAAAATGTGCAAACCAGCTGACAGGGAGAAACATTACTGCTATGTAAGCAACCTGACAGGGAGATGTGAAGAGACAAATGGAGACAACTCGGGCAAGATATTTAAAAGTGCTGATGTGCTCTTTATTTGTGGTCAATATTTTGGTGTGTGTATATATATATATATATATATATATATATATATATATATATATATATATATATTCAAGGGGCTACAGTCTGCTATTTAGAGTTTCCCTATGAATGAATTCCATGTTTGGCAAATGCATGTTCTTATTTTGGAAACAAAGACCATGAGAATATATAAAGCTCTGGCAACTGCATGGAACATTAGATCTCACCTACAGATGGATGGAAGACATCGCTCTAGCCCATTCCTAACAAACATGTCTCCAGCACTCTCTTGAACCAGGCCAGAGCTGACTGCAGCAACCCCACAACTGCATACATTTTACTAGTAGCTCTCCTTTGAAAATTGTATAATTGTGTGTGCCCAGCCGATATCAAAAGAAGTGGAGTGTAGTTTAAGTGGAGTTTAGTTTCATTTTTCCTTTCTTCATCTTAGAACCGCTGCCATAACACTAGAGAAGGCTATAATATTTTGTAATAAATAAATATATAGACTTTTACTTTAGTAAAAGATGCACTCTGTAACAAACATATTCCCAGGGAGCATGCACCC
This sequence comes from Erpetoichthys calabaricus, assembly GCF_900747795.2. Lineage (NCBI taxonomy): Eukaryota > Metazoa > Chordata > Cladistia > Polypteriformes > Polypteridae > Erpetoichthys > Erpetoichthys calabaricus. Next base: position 98,985,027 of record NC_041395.2, read on the forward strand.
CTTGCTGGATGCAGTGTGTCACAATTGGAATCCAATCAAGTTTAGAAACATTTCAAGGAAATTTAAAACAACCTGACCACAATCTGTGCCACAGCAAAGGGATTGACTACATTACTAAATAGGAGATTTCAGTTTTTGATTTTTTTTTAATTTGCAAACCCTTTTGAAGACGTTTTTTTTTTTTTTTTGCACTAGAGGAGTAAAAAAAAAAAAAAAAAATACAAAGATTTACTACATACAAAACAATTTCCAATATTAAAAACAATTACTGTGGATTTAGAAAGTTTTCAGACCCCTTAACTTTTTTTTATTTAAATATATTTTTTTCTCTCCAAATCAAGCAACACTAAATACCCTAAAGCAACAAAGCAAAAACAGGATTTTGGACTTTTTTCCCCAAACATATTAAAACATTAAAAATAAAAAAAATGATATATCACATATCACAAGCATTTAGATCCTTGAATCAGAAGCACCATTAGCAGTGATTACAGCTTGGAGTCATCCTGGGTATGACACAACAAGATTTAAACAACTGAATTGGGAGATATTCTGCCATTCTTCTCTTCAGGTCTTCTCAAGCTATGTAAGGTTGGATGGAAACTGTTGGTGAACAGCTATTTTGAGGTCTCTCCAGAGATGTTTGATTGGGTTCAAGTCTGTGCTCTGGCTGGGTGACTCAAGGACATTCCCAGAGTTACAATACAATAACAACTTACTTTTTGTACAGTACTCTTCGCTGAGTGCATTCACAGAGCACAGTGAACAATTCTCAGTTAAAATGCAAGAACTGATACAATGGATTAAACATACTGTAAGTGGAAACCAAAAAAATAAGTCCATTAATTAGTTAATGAACTATGGCCAGTTGACAATGGTGGAGATTAAAATCATACAAAAGAACATCAAAAATAAAGTCACAGTCCTGGAGACCTTGGTCATCTGGCTGCCTACCCACTCCTGGATTTTCTATTGTCAAGTCTGTGCTGGCTGTTTACTCTGATAAGGGAATCTTAACAAATGATGATTGCATTGTTCCTTTAGCCATTATTACTTTTCCATATGCAGGAGAGTAGTGGCACCAAGTGCCACATCCAGATACTCACAACAGAACAGAATTGTCTCTGAACCACTTCTGTGTTGTCTTTGCTTTGTGCATTTATTGTACAGTCATTGTACTGTTGAAAGGTAAACCTTCAGCCCAGTGTGAGGTCCAAAGCACAATAGAGCAGGCTTTCATAAAGTACACTTTTATACTTTGCTCCATTCAGCTTTTGCTTAACCTAATCTAGTCTCCCAGTTCCTGCAACTGAAAAACAATCTCACAGCATGATGCTGCTAACACTATGCTTCAAAGTCGAAATAGTATTGCACAGTGATGAGCAGTGGTTGTTTTTTTCCCTAGACAGGACACTAAAGTTGGTTTCATCAGACCAGAGAATCTTGTTTCTCACACTCCTTTAGGTGGCCATACTGTAAACAGGCCCAAGTGGGCTTAATTGTGTCTTTTACTGAGTAGAGGCTTCTGTCTGGTCACTCTGTCATAAAGCCCATATCGGTGGAGTGTTGCAGTTATGGTTGCCAAACTGAAAAGCTGTCCCATTTCCTCACAGGTTTTCGGTAGCTCATCCAGAGTGACCACTGGGTTCTTGATTACTTCTTTTACCATGGCTTTTCTCCCACAATTTCTTAGTTTGCCTGGGTGGCCAGCTCTAGGAGGTGTTGTGGTTGTTCCAAACATATTTCATTTAAGAATTATGAAGGCCACTCTGCACTTGAGAACCGTCAGTGCTGCAGGAATTTTTGTAGCCTTCCCCTGATCTGTGCTTTGACACAATCTTGTCCCTATGCTCTGTGGGAAATTCCTTCAACCTTATGGCTTGGTTTTTGCTCTGATACAAATCATGAATCATGTCACCTATCTGAAGGGGAAGGAGCCTGAGCTAGTGCGCGAGGTTGAGAGGTTCTGGCTAGATATAGTCGGGATCACCTCAACGCACAGCCTGGACTCTGGAACCAGTCTCCTTGAGAGGGGCTGGACTCTTTACCACTCCGGAGTTGCCCCTGGTGAGAGGCGCCGAGCGGTTGTGGGCATACTTTTTGCCCCCCGACTTGGAGCCTATTTATTGGGGTTCACCCCGGTAGATGAGAAGGTAGCCTCCCTCCGCCTTCGGGTGGGGGGACGGGTCCTAACTGTTGTTTGTGCATTTGCGCCGAACAGCAGTCTGGAGTATCCACCCTTTTTGGAGTCCCTTGAGGGGGTGCTAGAGGGTGCACCTGCTGGGGACTCCCTCGTTCTGCTGGGAGACTTCAATGCTCACGTGGGCAATGACAGTGAGACCTGGAAGGGCGTGACTGGGAGGAATGCCCCCCCCCCCCCCGATCTGAACCTGAGTGATGTTTTGTTATTGGACTTCTGTGCTCATCACGGATTGTCCATAACAAACACCATGTTCAGGCATTGGGGTGTCCATATGTGCACCTGGCACCAGGACACCCTACGCCTCGGTTCGATGATCAACTTAGTGGTCGTGTCGTTGGACTTGTGGCCACATGTCCTGGACACTCGGGCAAAGAGAGGAGCGGAGCTGTCAACTGATCACCACCTGGTGGTTAGTTGGCTTCAGTGGTGGGGGAGGATGCCGGTCAGGCCTGGTAGGCCCAAACGTATTGTGAAGGTCTGCTGGGAATGTCTGTCAGTGTCCTCTGTCAGAAGTAGCTTCAACTCCCACCTCCAGCAGAACTTCGACCACGTCCCGAGGGAGGTGGGGGACATTGAGTCTGAATGGGCCATGTTCCGTGCCTCTATTGTTGAGGCGGCTAACCGGAGCTGTGGCCATAAGGTGGTCAGTGCCTGTCATGGCGGCAATCCCCAAACCCGTTGGTGGACACCAGCGGTGAGGGATGCCGTCAAGCTGCAGGAGTCCTACAGGACCCTTTTGTCCTGTGGGACTCCAGAGGCAGCTAACAGGTACCGGCAGGCCAAGCAGAATACAGCTTCGGTGGTTGCTGAGGCAAAAACTCGGGCGTCGGGAGGAGTTTGAGGAGGCCATGGAGAACGACTTCCGGACGGATTCGAGGAGATTCTGGTCCACCATCTGGCATCTCAGGAGGGGGAAGCAGTGCAGTGTCAACACTGTATATGGTGGGGATGGTGCACTCTTGACCTCGACTCGGAACGTTGTGGGTTGATGGGGGGAGTACTTCGAAGACCTCCTCAATCCCATTAACATGTCTTCCAATAAGGAAGCCGAGCCTGGGTAGTTGGAGGTGGGCTCTCCCATCTCTGGGACTGAGGTCACCAAGGTGGTCAAAAAACTCCTTGGTGGCAGAGCCCCGGGGATGAATGAGATACACCCAGAGTTCCTCAAGGCGCTGGATGTTGTAGGACTGTCTTGGTTGGCACACGTCTGCAACATCCCATGGACATCGGAGACAGTGCCTCTGGATTGGCAGACCGGGGTGGTGGTCCCCATCTTTAAGAAGGGGGACCGGAGGGTGTGTTCCAACTACAGAGGGATCACACTCCTCAGCCTCCCTGGAAAAGTCATTTTGGGGGGTCCTGGAGAGAAGGGTCCATCAGGTAGTCGAACTTCGGATTCAGGAGGAACAGTGTGGTTTTCGTTCTAGTTTCGGAACAGTGGACAAGCTCTACACCCTTGGCAGAGTCCTGGAGGGTGCATGGGAGTTTGCCCAACCAGTCTACATGAGTTTTGTGGACGTGGAAAAGGTGTTCGACCGTGTCTGTCAGGGAATCCTGTGGGGGGGTGCTCCAGGAGTACGGAGTACCAGACCCCCTGATAAGGGCTGTTCGGTCCCTGTATAACTGGTGTCAGAGCTTGGTCCGCATTGCCGGCAGTAAGTCGAACCTGTTTCCGGTGAGAGTTGGATTGTCACTGATTCTGTTCATAACTTTTAAGGACAAAATTTCTAGGCGCAGCCAGGGCGTTGTGGGGGTCCGGTTTGGTGGGCTCAGGATTGGGTCACTGCTTTTTGAAGATGATGTTGTCCTGTTTGCTTCATCAGGCAGTGATCTTCAGCTCTCTCTGGATTGGTTCACAGCCAAGTGTGAAGCAGCTGGGATAGGAATCAGCACCTCCAAATCCAAGACCATGTTCCTCAGCTGGAAAAGGGTGGGGTGCCCTCTCAGGATTGGGAGTGAGATACTGCCCCAAGTGGAGGAGTTCACAAGTGAGGGAAGAATAGAGCTGGAGATCGACAGGCGTATTGGTGCGGCGTCCGCAGTGATGCGGGCTCTGCATTGGTCTGTCGTTGTGAAAAAGGAGTTGTGCCAAAAGGCAAAGCTCTCAATTTACCAGTTGATCTATATTTCTACCCTCACCTATGGTCATGAGCTATGGGTAGTGACCGAAAGAATGAGAGGAGTTCTGAAATGTGTTTCCTCTCCAGGGCGTCTGGGCTTTCCCTTAAAGGTAGGGTGAGAAGCTCGGTCATCCAGGAGGAGCTCAGAGTAGAGCCACTGCTCCTCTGCATCGAGAGGAGTCAGATGAGGTGGCTCGGGCATCTAATCAGGATGCCTCCCTGGTGAGGTGTTCCAGGCACGTCTAACCGGGAGGAGGCCCCAGGGAAGACCCAGGACACACTGGAGGGACTGTCTCTCGGCTGGCCTGGGAACGCCTCGGAATTCCCATGGAAGAGCTAGTAGAAGTGGCCAGGGAGAGGGAAGTCTGGGCATCTCTGCTCAAGCTGCGGCCCTTGCGACCCGATCTCGGATAATCGGAAGAGGTTGGATGGATGGATGGACAAATCATGAACTGTGTGACCTTATATAGTCAAGTGTGTTCCTTTCCTAATCATGTCCACATATGAATACTTGTGTCAATGTGATATTTTAGATTTTGTTTTTAATACATTTTCAAGATTTCTGAAGTTTTGTTTTTGTTTTGTCATTCTGTGATATTGAGTGTTGCTTGATTTAGAGCAAATGCATTTAAATGGTTTTATTACATGGCTTTAACATAGCAAACTGTTAATAAGCAAAAGGATCTGAATACTTTCTGAATCCACTCTATGTACTAAATAAAGTATAACAAGTCTAAGGATAGTAAATAATTTTATAATTCTACTAGCTCACTCAGGCAATACTAGGTAAATTATTGATTTCAGAGTAAGCTGTATCAGTCATTACCAGTAGAGCTCAAAGTGTATAAAAGTTAAATTTCACACCATTGAAATTGCATAGGGAAGCAATAATAAGCCAAAATTGGACAAAAATATAAATGCATCAGACAGTTTAATCTATGATACAGAAGCACAGCATGGCAAAATAGCACTTGGGTAAAATATAATTTTTGTTGAAAGGGGTGTATTTTAGCTACTAAATTTAAATTTCCCTAGAATAATAAAATAAGGGATAACGCGGTTTTATCCTGGAAAAAATTGTAGTTGAGATCAGTACAGTTGCAGTCCTGTTTGATGCATGGATGCAAGGGAGCCCATTTTCTGGATGATCATAAAATGTTAGTTGATACACCACTTGAGACCAGGGTCAAAAAACATAGACAGCTTAGTCTATTAAGTCAGTGTAAAGCCTTGAGCATAGAAAACATTTAATTATACTACTAAGGGGGTTCTATACAGCTTAGAAAACGTAATTAACTTGTCTTTATCAATCAACAGACACAATAAACAAACAATGAGAAAGGCTAATAGGATGTTTGTCAATGGAGCATATCTAGCGCATATAAAACACAAGAAGACATTTAAGCATGAGTACGAGTGTGTGTGTGTGTGTGTGTGCGTGCATGTGTGTGTGTGCGTGTCTGTACTTGCCACATGTGAAATACCACATTTAGTTTTGGTGTCAAGGTTACAAAAAGGACTTCAACATGAGTTAGAATAGATCATTTAATTTTAGAATGGTAATATATTTCTTTGAGGGCATAACTTGTGTAGAATACTGGCAGCATCTCTTCCAAGAGCTACAAGTGCGGACACCAGGCAATAATTGTGGGTGATATTTACTCTGGTTGGTTCTAACCATCCATCCATTTTATAGCCATCCAGGGCAGGGTTGCAGGGCAGCTGGAGCCTATGCCAGTAATCATCAAACACAAGCCCAGAAAATTGCCTGGAGTGGGCATCACTCTAAACATTCTAAACAGAGGAATAATGATTTAGAAGTTGATCATCTTTTGGTAAAAATTCATCATTTTATGCTCATGGACATTGATAAACCAATGTGTTACCCTTAATTTTCAAAAAGGACACTATGACAAGATTAAGGCAAGAAATGGCAGAAGCAAAATAGATGTCACTTTTAGAAATTTTAGCCCTCACACTGTGTGCAAACTTCAGCAATTAAAGCTCAGATAATGAAAGGTGATTGTTGGTTTTATTCTGTGGAAATCCTTCAGTTGCTGAAAGATATAGATCAACATATTTGAACTCACAACTTCCAGAACTTGGGTTCAATTTGCACTGGCCATGGTCTGCCTGGTGTTTTCTCCGGAAACTCCAGTTTTCATGTTATGATTTTGGTGACTTGAAGTTGTACCAATACGAGAGAGTGTGAGTAAGTACATGAAGCTGACCTGAAATAGACAGCCGTCCCATCTAGGGGTGGTTCCTGGTTTGCAGCTGGTGGTGCTCCAGCTACTCATTACTACTCTATTATGGAAAGTTCAGGTTCATAAAAATGAGAGACAGATGGGTATGTGAGTGCAGTAAAATTAGAAAAAGCCAAAAACAAATAAAATAAGTTTAATAACAATTCAATTTTATTTTACAGGTAGAGACTTTTTAATAATGACTATAGAAAACACAAACTCGGGTGCTGAATTTAGAAATACTGTGATTTCCAGGCACTGGAAATCTCACATGTGGTTATGATTTGAAAGACTTATGCTGGTGATTATTGGAGACTGTTGACTGCAATTAGTCTGTTACACAGCAGCTCAACTATAGTCTTAGACGTAGACTTGTAGGAGCTGTGTCAGGAATTCCCAACACCCATTTGTGTTTCTTAATCAAATGCCAAGCCAAGCATTCTGGTTAATAATGATCTCATTTAATCATGTGATATTTTTGGAGGTATGTCGTCAAATAAGAAATTCCCAACTCTGTGTTATTCTCTTTTCTTTCAGAAAATCAGAAAAATGTTCAGTAAATTCAGTAAATTATTATATCCTTTCATTTCTCTCTTATTTACTCCTAAATATTGTATTCATACAACTACTGCACAGAATGAAAAACACACATAAATGTCAGTGTAGCTGCTTTACTGTGGGATCCCTTATTATTTAAACCTAACGTTTCTTACATTCTACCCTTTTTGGTTAATTCCAGTTTTCTGCCCACAGAGAATTTAATCCTTATTAAAGCAGATCATTTAAAACTACTGTTATTCAGAACAGGTATAGTTTGGAAGGATGTGGGTATGAAAATTTTGGTATGACTAAAGAAAAAGTTGTGTTAAAGGTGCGTTAACACTTCTTCATTAAAATTTGTCATCACTTTACATAAATTATTCCAGACTCTTCCTTTACCTTTATTATCTCTAGGTGCCTTCATTTAAAAGATACAATTTCAATTTTATTTTTATATGACATTGTGTTCTGATATGAATATTCCAGTTGAGGTTTTATAATTGTAGAATATTTCATGAGCAAAAACAGTTTGTGAAATGAGTGAAAGCTATAAACTTACCTCTTCCTTATCCCAGTTGTAAAGTTTCCAATGACAAGCTTCCCGAGCTCTGTGTCTTTTCCACAGCTCTAGAAATATTGTTGCTAGGGTTAAAAAAATAAAGTGTCACTTATGATTTTGTAATAGCCAAGAATATACATTAAAAGGGCAAACAATTGAATCAGTGTGACTGATTTCCCTTTCTCTTGTGTTTTTGTTTAAGAGTAATGAGAAGATAACAATGAGGAAGGGCACTTTTTCTGAAATCTGATAGTGTAAATTTAGGATTCGATGGCACCAAATATTTCTTGGTCCTTGATGCCTTTCATAAACTCTTTAAGCTTTCATGAAACACCAGTACAACCAAATCATTTTGATGCACATCATCTTGGTATGACTGTATATATTACTGGATTTTTTTCCATTTTTGATTGCAGGTGAATGAATATAGTAAACAAATCTGGCTTTATGAACTGACAAATAACTGCCATTTCATCTTGAAAGTTTTGCTGCATGTTTCGAGGAGAATTAACAAATGTTGAAGATAAAATGCATTAAAAAGGCTGCAGTGTTTTCTGTTGAGAATAAAACTGAAGTATTGTTAAGGTTTTGTCATTGCTTCTTTTACGATTAGAACTGTATCCATGATCACAGTGTGTAAACAGCAAAGGATACAAACTATGAATAAAGGATGCTCTTTCTAGTTTTTATTTTATTTGTCCAAAAAGTTATCACCTTTTTTCAACAAAGTGACATAGGTTTTTTAAAAATGTTTAATAAATGTTCTTTAACTGTAATATCAAAAGAAAGTTGAGGAGAGGCCTTTTGAGTTTTGGCACCCTGGAGCTCATGGGTGTCTTAATCTGGCCTTGCAAACAGTCAGTGATAAAACAATTTTACTTAGTGTGATCAAAAGGCTGGTAAACTGGTTTTGTTGTAACAGAGTGGGAAGTCTGGAGGAAAAAGACAAGGGTAAGAAAATGATCTGAAACCCATGTACAATAGGTTTTCATAAAGAATAAAAACTTTTGATCATACCACACTGTAAGCATGTCAGCAAAAGTCAAATTTCCTGTTTGCTTTGGGTCATATAGGCATCTAGTGACCAGACTGCTGATCTTTAGAAATATTAAAAGAATACAGAGAAACGTTTGTCATAAAAACAACATGCAAGGTGACTGAAGTTTTCTATGAAAAAAGCTTGTTTTTATAATAATTTATTGTATACTGTATTTACTTTTGGCACAGCTGCTTAATATATGTTCAACTACAAAGATTACAAAAATTTCTTGTTCAGAGAGTAGAAAAACCTTGTGATGATCAGTAACCGCTGAGGCGAGAGCACAAGATTATCGAGAACAGTGAAAAAAGCTCTGGCTCTTTACCACCTTGTCAGCAGTCATGATTTTTTGAAATCTTCTGTAAGAATGAAAATTGAAGTCAATTAAAGTATTTTTTTTATTTTGTCTTACTTTCATCATATATACTACATTCTATGAATGCTTGTTTGCTTCCCCTGTCCTCCCTGCGTGGAGTTTGCATGTTCTCCCTGTGTCTGCGTGGGTTCCCTCCGGGTGCTCCGGTTTCCTCCCACAGTCCAAAGGCATGTGGGTTAGGTGGATTGGCGATCCTAAATTGTCCCTTGTGTGTGCTTGGTGTGTATGTACAGTACTGTGCAAAAGTTTTAGGCAGGTGTGAAAAAATGCTGTAAACAAAGAATGCTTTCAGAAATATAAATAATGATTCTTTATTGTTATTAATTTACAAAATGCAAAGTGAGCGAACAAAAGAAAAATCTAAATCAAATCAATATTTGGTGTTACTACCTTTTGCCTTCAAACCAGTATCAATTCTTATAGGTACACTTGAACAAAGTCTGGGATTTTGTAGGATTATAGTCAGGTGTATGATCAACCAATTATACCAAACAGGTGCTAATGATCATCAATGTCACATGTAGGTTGAAACACAGTCATTAACTGAAACAGAAACAGCTGTGTAGGAGGCTTAAAACTGGGTGAGGAACAGCCAAACTCTACTACCAAGGTGAGGTTGTGGAAGACAGTTTCATGTCATGGCAAGATTGAGCACAGCAACAAGACACAAGGTAGATATACTGCATCAGCAAGGTCTCTCCCAGACAAAGATTTCAAAGCAGACTGGGGTTTCAAGTTGTGCTGTTCAAGCTCTTTTGAAGAAGCACAAAGAAAAATGGGCAATGTTGAGGATCGTAGACGCAGTGGTCTGCTAAGGAAACTTAGTGCAGCAGATGAAAGACACATCAAGCTTATTACCTTTGAAATCGGAAGATGTCCAGCAGTGCCATCAGCTCAGAACTGGCAGAAACCAGAGGGATCCAGGTACACCCATCTACTGTCCGGAGCAGTCTGGCCAGAAGTGGTCTTCATGGAAGAGTTGCAGACAAACAGCCATACCTCCAACGTGGAAACAAGGCCAAGCAACTCAAGTATGCACGAAAACATAGGAACTGGGGTGCAGAAAAATGGCAGCACGTGCTCTGGACTGAGGAGTCAAAATTTGAAATATTTGGTTGTAGCAGAAGGCAGTTTGTTCATCGAAGGGCTGGAGAGCGGTACAATAATGAGTGTCTGCAGGCAACAGTGAAGCATGGTGGAGGTTCCTTGAACGTTTGGGGCTGCATTTCTGCAAATGGAGTTGGAGATTTGGTCAGGATTAATGGTGTTCTCAATGCTGAGAAATACAGGCAGATACTTATCCATCATGCAATACCATCAGGGAGGCGTATGATTGGCCCAAAATTTATTCTGCAGCAGGACAACGACCCCAAACATACAGCCAAAGTCATTAAGAACTATCTTCAGCGTAAAGAAGAACAAGAAGTCCTGGAAGGGATGGTATGGCCCCTATAGAGCCCTGATGTCAACATCATTGAGTGTGTCTGGGATTACATGAAGAGACAGAAGGATGTGAGGAAGCCTACATCCACAGAAGATCTGTGGTTAGTTCTCCAAGATGTTTGGAACAACCTACCAGCCAAGTTTCTTCAAAAACTGTGTGCAAGTGTACCTAGAAGAATTGATGCTGTTTTGAAGGCAAAGGGTGGTCACACCAAATATTGATTTGATTTAGATTTCTCTTTTGTTAATTCACTGCATTTTGTTGATTGATGAAAATAAATGATTAACACTTCCATTTTTGAAAGCATTCTTTGTTTATAGCATTTTTTCACACCTGCCTAAAACGTTTGCACAGTACTGTATGTATGTGTGTGTGTGTGTCTTACGGTGGGCTGGCACCCTGCCCAGGGTTTGCTTCCTGCCTTGCGCCCTGTGTTGGCTGGGATTGGCTCCAGCAGACCCCCATGACCCTGTAGTTAGGATATAGCGGGTTGGATAATGGATGGATGGATGAATCTACAATAAAAATTGAAGAAGCTAGAGATCTTATTTACCTAAACAAAACATAAGCAATCCCATGCTTTTAGATATTATTAGTGACAGAAAAATTACTCTAACTCATAATACCAGTTAATAGGCATCTATAAAAGTTGTGTACTTGAAAGATAAATGCTCACCCCACAATGCCATGAATATGGCGAAGAATACTGTTCCTTCATTATCAAAAAGATTGGTAACCTTAAAAATAAAAAAATAAATAAAAAATGAATACCACTTTATAATAGTACAAAAGAAATGGATAACACTTCTTTAATCTAATAATACCTTAGCATACATGCATGTGTCAGACAGCTTCCAGAAGGAGCAATGTGTATCACACAGTGGACACATAATTGTGGTATTTGCTTCACAGACTTCTTTACTAAAATCACATACACAAAAAAAAATTTCATTGCAAGTTGAAGTTTTTTTTATTCATAGTAATCATGTGTATTTTAAAACAAAAATCACATTTTAATTTGTTTGAACAATGAAGTCAAAATCAGCATTGTATTATTAAATGCCAGAACTTATATTGAACTTACATAAGAGGACTCTTGTCAAAGAAAGCAAGTCCATAAAGAAAGACCACAATTCCTACCATTGCTGCTGGTATTAGCATATATGTATACCAACCAAGCCAGAGAAAATAAAGAGCTGCTTTCTCTCCCAAATAATTCCTGTAACAAACAAACACCTGAAGATTAAAGCCTAACCCAAGACATCCAAACAGTAAAAAAAAAAAAAAAAAAAAAAAAAAAAAAAATAATATATATATATATATATATATATATATATATAATTATTTAGTTGTTATTTGATATCAGACAGACCAAATGGTATAGTGCAACTCAAAACATTTGTTGCTATATTACATGAATCTACGTTAATTAAATCATGATTGTTACAAGCAATTCAAAAGGTATACATTATGTCATTTGATTTATATATATATGTATGAGGTACTGAATTCAAAAATGAAAACCATTTTCTACATAACGTTTTTCCACAAAACACATTTTCAACTGTCAATTATAGATTTTTTTATTGTTTTCGTACTACACTTAAATGTTAATATTTTATTTTAATCATAACAAATGGGGGAGGAGGCACTGGTGCACATATGTTGCTGCCGCTCCTCCCTGTCATCAACACTTAATTAAAATTCATATTAACCCTGCACTTTTTGCACTTCTTTAATTTTTTTTTTATTGTATGTATAGTTCATGGATGCAATCAATCCGAATAGCATAGCATTTGGATTTACTTTTGTGGACTTTGCCTTGACTGTGTTCAGTCTCGGGGACAACTGAATCTTTTTGTGGTTCACTGGACAAGGCTTTCTTTAGATTGCCTGCTCTTGCCTGATGCTTGCTGCACAACCATTTTTGTCTCTGCACCTTAGAGATCTAGGAGCTGGGGATATTCTGTCTACTTGATTATAGTGGATAGGCTGGATTGCTGTCGTTCCTCTCTGTTGACTGGGAATGACTGAGAAGTGATTTGATGTTTGCAGCCACCTGGCTTGCGGCTTTGTGGCAAACACGCCTGCAATATCCATAACTATATATATGTGGTTGTATACTGGAAGCTCCGGATTCTGGTAGCTATCTTTCATATGCAAATTGTAATATCTCCAACTAGGGGTGGGCGGTATGACCAAAATTCTATATCACGGTATTTTTCAAAATTATCCCGGTTTCACGGTATTCAACGGTATTTTTTTCCCCCATGCATGAGTGGATGTTAACCACATTTTCCACTGCAATTACTGGCTAAGAATAACCTATTCCACTGTCAAGAGCACTGTACATTGTACAAAAAAACCATTTTAATGTGCACACAAGTATTAATACAGGTTTGCATGGCCCCATAAAGTGATAGTTTTCAAGGGTGTGACACTAATGAAGAGAAGGAATCCCGTTGCATGACAGATGCAGTCAAAATATAGAACCTTTTTATTGAACACATTTTGCAAAAACTTAAACTATAATTTTGACAACATATTTTCAACCATCCAAAGAGGCATTTAGACTTAGTAAAATATCCAGAAGTGCTTGTCAAAAGTTGTATTGCACTGAACATGTCTTAGAAAAGGAATAAATAGTAAATATTTTTTGTAAACCAACTACACTTTCTGTTAATGTTAACAATCTCTGTCCACTGACACGTTAAAGTGACTTTTTAAACAACTTCACCATCATTAAACTGCATAATATTTAAACTAATAAATAATAACAATAAAATAAATAATAGTATTATTACTGATAGTTGCACTATTACTTCAAGGCTTCAAGCCCAGGTACATTACATAGTATTCACCAAATAAAATAAAATAAAACAAGTGCAACTTGGTGATGACATCTTTACCAACTAAACCATCATTTAGGCAAACTACATTAATATGGACTGCAACTTGCATTTATAATGCTATTTGTGGTATAGCCCTACGGAATCATATTAGGGCCATGGTGAAGAAAAAAACAAATGTTTAATTGACTAGATTTTGTCAAACCCCATCATAAGTTAATGCAGCACATTAAATGCTTTGTGTTAAGTGTTCCCCGACCCAGTTGTTAATCACTACGCTTCTTAAACTGACTTCCTCCACACTAAGATGAGACAGCGATCACCGCACAGAATCCATTCACTTCATTATATTCTTGCTTTCTGAAAATTTAGAATGCTAAGATAAATACTTGATATCATTTTCATGATGAAATGCATTAAAGCAGGTATTAAACATGCACGGTAGTGAGGTGGTAGTGCTGCTCCCTCGCAGTAAGGGGTCCCCAGGTGTATGTTCAGTGTAGAGAACTTTATGGCAGGTGTGACGAGGCTCCAAAAAACTGGATGTATGAATGGGTATCACACAGGTTTAACTTAAATATTGTGTAAATGTTGGGTTTGTGATCTGGTGGTCGGAGACATGAACACAGAATTCAATGCATGTTCTTCTGAGCGGGCTTTCTTTATTGCACGCGTGATGTCTCTATCTGACGTACCAAAACCCCAGTTCCTATCCTTCCTTTTTCTTTCTCCCCATAACCAATCACCACACGATAAACGTCTTTGTGAAATTAAAACTAGTTATAAACTTAGCCCACGGAGTGTTCAGAACTTTAAAAATATCTTCGTTATACATGTTTAATTATGCCATCCATTCAGGGTTGCGCCCATCCCTGAATGAGTCGCCAGTACATCGCAGGGTGAATACAAGCAAAACATACACTAGCAGGGTCAATATAGCATAACAAAACCCCACATCCTACATGACTTTGAAAGGAAACTGAAGCACGCCGTGTAAACCCACCAGAAAAACATGCAAATGCAAGGCAGGGTACATCCGAGACACCCTTGCTGTGAGGCATCAGTGCAACCTCCACGCCGCCATGCCCCCACATGATTAATGCATGCTTTAATGCATTTCACCATGAAAATTATATCAAGTATTTATCTTAGCATTCTAAATGTTCAGAGAGCAGAAATTATCATGAAGTGAATGTATTCTGTGTGGCGATCGCTGCCGGCGCCTCCTCTTAGTGCAAGAGGAAGTCAGTTTAAGAAGCTCGGGGAACACTTAACACAAAGCATTTAATGTGCTATATAACTTATGACGGGGTTTGAGAATATCTAGTAAATTAAATATTCATTTTATGATGAAGTTTAGTTTACGATGTTCTACTTTAATGACAAATTTCGAGAATAAAGTCAACATGTCGACTTTATTCTCGTCATAAGCGTCGAGATTAAAGTGGAAATGTCGAGAATAAAGTCAACATGTCATCACACTATTATACAGTACCCAGGTAAATTACACTGTATTGAAAACAAATAAAACAAGTACAACTTGGCTTGCAGTATTATCCAGTAGTATAGAAACAGTATTTACACATTTGAACATAATGGTCCACATCCGACCTTTTAAAACCAAAGTATCTCCAGGAAACGGACGTGATTCCTTTTTTTCGGCAAAAGTTCTTTTGTGTCATTATGTTCAACTTTATCGTCAGCTTCAGTTTCGGAATGTTCTCTGTCCATTTTCAGAGTGCAATACCTACACTACCACTACCTATTTAGTGGAGTAGCAGTGAAAAAGAGCCCTTGTGCAACAAATCTGTGTTTAGCGGTGTAGCAGTGAAAAAGGTCCCCACTTGAACAGTTTCCCGCTGCGCCACGTTCCGAATGTCGTTTAGGCAATTTAAACCGGTGTTGCGGTATAAGAAAAATCCTTATCATAAAAAAAATAAACGGTTTTTGGTATGAACCGGTATACCGCCCAGCACTATCTCCAACTATGCTTCTTCTGGATTTTTTGCTGCTTTGCTATCATCGCACATCTGCACCATCCCACCCCTCCTTGCCTGTCTCACCTTCTCTGCTGTGTTTCCCTGTATCTCTGCTACTACCAGATACAGTAGGTATTCCTCTATACTATACTGAAATATTTTTGTGATAAACTTCTTTATATTACACAGTTAGTTTAATATGAAGCAAGTGGTCAGACTTGAATGTCCTAAAAAACTCATGGCATTGTGTGACCCTCAAAATATTTACATTGCAGGTCAGGTTGTTGTCACCGCAGGGCGGCGAAAGAAAAGTTTTTTGGCAGCATTTACTCAGGAATACACTGTCCTACTCATAGCTTTGGAAATAAGAGTGTCACTGTGCCAAATTAAATTATCAATATGCTAAAATAATCTCTGGCTATGGATCTGTGCACAACAAACCCTCATCAGCTAATACTGCATTGTTTAATTCAAGATCTCTTAAAGGTAAAGCATTGGTGCTATCAGAATTCATTATAGACTCCAACCTTGATATGATATGCATAACAAAAATATGGCAAAAACAGAATGATTTTAGGTCTCTCACTGAGGTGACATAATCCAGATACATTGACTTCTCAGAGGCTTGTAGCTCAAGACAAAGTGGACAGGTCAGAGTAATTGCCAGACTGGAGTTAAACATCAAAAGACTCCCAATTTACGTCTATTGTCTTTCGAGTGTCTGGCTCTTAAACTAATAACAAAATCTGGTCCGGTCTTACTTATTGCTGTCTATCATCTCCCAAAATATATTGGGTCTTTCATATCTGACCTTACTGATCTAATAATCCACTTCAGTTCCTTCTCCCAGAGAGTCATTCTTCTTTCTGATTTCAACATCCATATTGACACGCCTACATGTAAACCAAGGAATGAATTCCTGTCCTTACTGGACTGTTTTTATTTGGTGCAACATGTTAATTTTCCAACCGACTCTGGTGGTCATATATTAGACATGGTCTGCACATCTGGCTTATCTGTCTGCAACACTTATAGCAGTGATTTGGGACTCCGATAATAATGCAGTACTTTTCACTGTCTCATTACCTCTCCCTCCTCTTACCTATAAACCTGTTTCTTTCAGAAACCTTAAAAATATCTGTCCCTCTATCCTTGCTGAATCAATCTCTGATATTTTCCTGTCTTCTCCTATTTCATCAATTCTAGATAGCCTTGATGACTACTATAACTAAGCCCTTCATTCAGCACTAGATAAAAAAGCTATGTTAAAACATAAGGAAATGTCCTTTAAGCATTCAGGTCCAAGGTATAAAATCAGAATTGTGGTCTATGAAAGCAGCTGGCCAACACCTTGAGATAATGCCACGTAACAGTGGCCTTACTGTGCACATCCAGGCTTTCAACAAAGACTAACAAAGGGCTTATAGGGATGCACTAACTACAGCCAAAAACACACATTATGGCAGAATAATAGAAAGTGGCAATAAGAACCCGAGGGTTTTGTTCTCTTAGTTAATAAACTACTTCAACCTGTATCTGGCCCAATTACCTCCCCCACTGAAGCCTGTGAAAAATTCTTCCACTTTTTCTGTAATAAAATTAAAGATCTAAATAATTCAACTAACATAAATCCATCATCCATTTATATCTTTCTCTGTCTTCCCACTCAATCCATCTCTTTTACTAAATTTTTACAAGTCACATCTGCATTTGTTAATGACCTACTTTGTAAGATGTGGTCAAATATTTGTGTACTGGACCCAATACCCACCACAGCTCTTAACTTCTGCCTTCATACCATAATCCTGACTGTTACAACAATATAAATACATCCCTTAACCCCGACAATCACTTAAATGATGCGGATAATCTTAATTTTCGACTCATCTCTCATTTACCTTTTCTGTCAAAAGTTCTTGAGTGTATAGTAGCCTCCCAACTCATCAGTTACTTAGCTTCTAATAATTTGATGGAACCCTTTCATTCTCAGAGTGCAGCACAGCTATGAAACTGCCCTGCTTCAAGTAACCAGTGATTTGTTTATGGCAGCAAACTCTGGACAAACACGCATATTAATTGTTAGACCTCAGAGTAGTTTTTGAAACTATCAGACATGACATTCTACTGTCCAGAATGGAGAATATTCTGGGTATCTCTGGCACTGCCCTCTGGTGGTTTAAGTCCTATCTGACTGAAAGGCAAGAGTTTGTTAGTCTTGGCAATAGCAGGTCCAGCTCTGCTACAGTCACACAAAGAGTTCATCAGGGATCTGTCTTCGGCCCTCAGCTCTTCTGAACTCCTGCAAACTGGCACTAAAGCACAACTTAAGAAAACAAGTTCCTTTCCAGTCACTCTTGGTGATCTCATTAGATCTTCTATTGCAAGAAATTTTGGTGTCATTTTTGATTCCTCCCTTTCTTACTCCACCCACATAAACCACATTAAGAAAATTTCTTACTTCCACTTCCATAACATATCCCATGTTCACTCTCTCCTCTCCTTTTCTAATGCCAAGAAACTTGTCCATGCTTTTATCACATCTTGCATCGATTATTGTAACTCTGTACTGGCAGGTGCCCCTTCAAATCTTCAAATTCAAAAAGCCCATCTCCAGCTAATACAAAAATGTTGCGTATACCCGTTTCCACGCTCACATCATGATGAATAAAAGCTAAACATGGCATAAAGCCACACACATTCTCATGGCGGCCTACCCCATTACATATGCATGTTTCTGCTCAGTTTTTCAAACTGGTGGCACCCAGCATCAAAGCAGTGCAACTGTTTCTGTGTGGTCTCCCTTTTTTCAGATTTGCATCAGTGACATCAGATTTATCAAATATATTGAAATTAACTGTATATCATTTACAAATTTAATTCACTTGATTGTAATCATTCTGTAACTATACAGTGGTGCACGGAATGAGCAAACTATTCCAAATACCATAGCTGCTTTAGCGTTGTAAATCTCAGTGCAATACTCAAGAGTATTTCAACTCATTGTATGTGTGTGTGGTATCATAGCTGCACAGCTGACCATAAGCTCTATTGTGGGTTGTGTTGACACTGCAGAGGATTATCGGGATCCAGCACTGGAGGACACTGAAAGCACATGCTGCCAAAAGAAAGCCACCAGCATCTACATGGATTCCACTCAACAATGCCGCAATCTATATGAACTTAATCCTGCCTTGATGTTTGCTGTGACTGGCACAAACCCTGGATGGATGGAATAAATAAACATATATAACAAAGATTTTTCAATGTTGTGTAAAAATTTTGAAGAATAGGCATTCTGAGCTTACAGCTGGTTTTATATGTAATGGGTGGTGATCGGTTACATGGAGAAAGAAAACGGAAGGATGGGAATTGGGGGTTGATATGCTTGATAAAGACAGTGCTGTTGCATTAAATTATTCCATTCAGGTTCGCACGTGTCCCAGCAAGCATCTTGCAGGAGGCAGGAACAATCCCTGGACAGGGGAGGCAAGAAAAATCCCTGAACAGGGCACCAGCTCATCACTACTGCTGCAACACCATGCCCCGACATGTTTAGTATATGCTTTAATGCATTTCATCATGAAAATGATATTAAGGATACATCGTACTATTCTAAAATGTTCAGAGTACTGTAATATTAGGAATGTAATGTATTCTGTGTTGCAATCAGTAAATTAAATCAAATTAAAAATCAATTTTAAGATGAAGTTTACGACGTTCTGCTTTAATGACAAAATAAACCATGAGATTAAAGTGGAAATTTCGAGATTAAAGTCTACATTTAGACTTTTTTTCTTCACAGTGTTCATCATTTTTTTCTCTTTTCTTTGTGTCTTAATATACTTTCATATAACACTGACAGTGGGCCACGACTTGCCTTTTTACCTCAACGTTGACATCTGACCACTTCTTTTTATATTTCAGGCACTTTGCGACTTTCTGAATTCGAACTTTCAAGTGTCCCCGCCATGCCATATCACTCTATTTACACTACTGCAGTGGAGACTGCCATTTACATAAATCAACTAGCTATGTAAGCCCGTGCTGTAAAAAGCCCAGGGTCCTAGAAAACTATTGAAATCGTCAGAAAAAAAAAAAAATGAAATGTAGAGATGTCAGGTAATTGAAAGGAACTACTCTGGGCATCTCTCTCCTAGGAGAATTTATTTTACCGACGTGCTCACATCACTTCTGCATTAGCGGCGGGAGGAAAAGAAAAAAGGGATACCGTTTTGCTGATTTCTCATCCTCAACAGCTGCTAAACGTACCACATTTTACAACATTAAACAGTGCTTACGGAAAGATGAGATCAGATACAGCCTCTTGTATCCTGCCAAAATGAAAAGTGAACATTCAAGGCAAGCTCTACATTTTTACTTCTATAGAGGAAGCAGAAAAAGAGCTAAGAAAACTGATCCCAACACTTTTTTGAAATTCAATCATGAGTGGCATCCAGTTCTGGCATGACAAAGAAGATCTTACCTGCTGTTTGATCGGCTTGCAGTGATACTGGTACCGTAATTATACATCCTATTTCCTTCTCGGCCACTTCTTGTTTACGTTTTAAATGTGTGTATATATGTATGAGTGATTTTTTTTAGGGGACTGTTTAACATCATACCCTTGGTTTATTGTATTAGGGCTTACTATGCTTATCCAGGGATACTGTTTAACATCATTCCCTGGGTTTACTCTCTCAAGACTATTTAGCATTATATTTTATGCTTATAGCATTTGGACTGTATTGTCAATAGATATTTCTATTTTAATCCTTATACAACACTGCTGGGGGCTTGTTTTGTTTTGGATGTGTTGTCTCTAGGTATGTCAGCAGACTTGGACTTTGTGAAGTGTGATCTAGTCTCACGTGGAGAGGTGGGGGTGACTAGGAGGAGCGAGAAAGAGAGCAAGCTATTTCTAATTTATCCTTTTAGACCTTATAAGTGCCAACGCAACAATAGGCTTGATGGCAATAACCCCTCGGAAAATTAGAATTTACGGTCGAAGCTGTCTTATCTTAAATTAAGACTACAAAATGACAACAAAAGTTCAGAAGCAATGTCTCCATGACCAAACAATTAACTTTGTGAGCTGGAATGTTAAAGGTCTCAATCATGAATTAAAGAGAAAGAAAATATTATATCAACTGACAGGTCTAAACGCTAAAATAGTATTTTTACAGAAGACCCACTTATTAAGCAAGGATCAGTTTCGGCTGCACAAAGACTGGACTGGACAAATATTCCTTTCCAGCTTTACAAAGAAAACTAGAGTGTGGGAATTCTTAAACATAGAACAATCTCATTTGTAGCATCAGATATAGTATCTGATCATGAAGGGAGATATGTGATTGTCATGGGCAATTTATTTAACCGTAAAGTGATTTTCATTAATATCTACACACCTAATGCAGATGACAGGGACTTCAAACAAACATATTTGCATCCATTCTCAATGTGAACACTCATAAAATTATAATGGCTGGGGACTTTAATTGTGTTTTAAATCCAGACCTAGATAGGTCTCCTGCCACAGGGGCAATGAAATCTAACATTGCAAAAACAATTACACGGTTTGTAACTGATCACAACTTATCAGAACCCTGGAGATTTCTAAACCCAAATTCAAGAGCATATTCCTTCTACTCACCAGTGGATCACTGTTACTCAAGAATTGATTATTTTTTTTATAAATAAATAATTTTTTGCCTACAATTAAATCTTGTAAGTATGATGCTATTGTTATCTCAGACCACACCCCTTCAATCATGGAGCTCAAATCATTATGCCCCACATACTCATCTCGCAGCTGACATCTTAACCCACGTTTATTAGCAGACGAAAACTGTACAGAATTTATATCAAAACAAATCGATTTTTTTTTAGAGACAAATACAGCCTCAGAGGTCTCTGCAGGAATACTCTAGGAAACTCTGAAGGCTTTCTTAAGAGGACATATTATCTCATGTTTCCCACAAAAATAAATTGGAAACCAAAATGGAGCACATGAATATGTCTGAAAATTATTAATCGTTATCATTAACCGATTAAAGTGCTGTGCGTCTTGCTTCACAGCCACAAGGTCCCTATAATTGCATTCTATCATTATATCTTATTGATTTTAAGGATTTCTTTACAACGAATAAAATTACCATTTAGTAAGACACACAGTTCTACATATTATTCCTATGAAAATCTATAATTCCTACTCGTTCATGGTGCATCTTAAGTGTGCAATTGTTTGGTTCAGAGTAAACAGGCGTACTGAGAGAGAGTGGGTATAAAAGTGTACCCGGTGATGTACTGGTGTGTCATTGCGGTTTGGTCCATGCCTTGTGCTGTGTACTGCTGGAATAGATGCAGACTCTCTGCAACTATATAACAGGAACACAAGTTCAATGAATTAGTTATACAACAAATTTTGTAAAATTGCCATTAGTATGGATTGGTATGATGCTCATTTGTGCTTTTTTTATTTTTTATTTATTTATTTTTTTAAGTTTTCCCTATCTTTGCTTGATTTTTATTTATGTATTCATTTACTGAATATCTTCTTTCTTCTTCACTGCCTTCATATACTGTTCTCACAGTGTATGGGAGCAGTGAATTATTTTTTAACCTTCTTAAAATTAGATTAAATAATGTATCATGCATCATTCTCATGTCACCTTTTCCTACTATACCACTGATTACTTTGGAAGGCTTAATAAGATTTTCATTTACCTCAATATGCTGTTAGAGGCACGTATGTCATAAGTCTGATCATTAAACCAATACTACAGAAAACTGACTTGAATGCAAACAGAATATACTCTAATTGTAAAATCAAAAATAATTAAAATTAAAGATTCAAATGCTACTCTAAGTAAAATGACTGGAGTGAGTGGATAATCTTACTTCACTAGGTCAATAGGTTGGGATTTATAAAGTGCTGTCCAACGTGCCCATTTTTCTGTTAGATGATCTTGTTGGGTTTTCTAAAAATGAATAAATGACAATAATTAAGTAAATTATGCATATATATGTAAAAGTACACACACACAAACTACTATACATTAACACTCTGAAAAAAAAATACAAGATGGTACCTGGTGAAGAGGAAAGGCAGTCTCAAAAACATTTTTCCTGAGTAAGTCAGTCAGTCTCTCTAGAACAGGAGCAAAGCCATCATCATTCATGGTGAATTTGATACATTTTGTAATTATAGTATAATAACAAAAGATAACTGGGCATTTTCAAATCCAAGCAGTACTGGGCACAAGGCAGAAAACAGACCAGAGCTGGGTGTTAGGGCATCTATGGGACCTTTCTAGTATGCGAGTGCGTTTAAAAAAAAAATTTAAATACATTTTCCATTATTTAAACGGTAAATAAATTAAAACATAGAAAAGATTTTTTTTTATTAATTTCCAAAGTATTTTAAGCAAAAGTGTTAAAATTAGCTTTAGATTTTTCTGAACTTGGCTTTCAAAGTCCTACTTTTAATCTTTTGAACAAATAAATTGTCTTCTTAATGCCTATATTTCTTGTGCAATGGAAACATGTAGTGTATATAGGTTATTTCACTTCTCTTTCAAACTGATTTTGCTGGTGGTGATTTCAGGAGCAAAAGGATGTGAAAAAAGGACCCGCTCACCCTATTCCTAGCAGCTATTTCCAGCTCTTCTTGACGAATTTCTCCTTTCAATTCATTCTTTTTTACAAAATTCATTAACTCTATTTGAGGGCTTTTTATGCACACCCTGATTTAAAAACACTCAGTTTTAATTTTGATGTCACAATTCCAACACAGTATTCATTTTTAAACCAGCAATGTTTTTCTTTGACATATTAGATCATTATCCCATAGCATAACTAGGCTCATCTGATGTTTTTAAGCATCTCCTTCAGTTTTATGTATCCAATCAAGAAAATGTCCCAAAACTCCAAGGTGGAGAACTACCCTCCACACTATTTGATGTTTTTTTTCATCTTTTTTTCTTTTAAAACAAAGCACACAAAGCTCCAATGAGAATTCCAAACCCCTTGTACCCTATCTCCCACCCACACCCTTCAATTTAATCTACGTCTACCAGAATGGTTGGAATAACCAGTGTCCTATTTGGTTTAAACTGTCAACCAAGTGACCGCCTAGAATAGTAAAATGTAGGTGGACTCAACAATACTTCGGTGTAAGCAAAGAAAACCAAAACTATAAGCCCTCAACAAACACTGTTCCACAGCAATGCCTAATGAAAATCACGTCTCCTGACCAAAACCTGTGAAACTTCACTCTATGTGCAAGTAACTCTACTGTTAACTCAATTGTGCAGAACTCATTTTCCAGAAGTTTTCCATTTCATTCATATGGTGTTTTATAATTATAAATCATGCAATAATGTTTTTAGAAGAAGTAGTTCCCCTCCTTGTTACCTTTCTTTCAAGCCTATAATTTTACTGATGGTGGACTCACAAAATTTGGCATCTTTTGTGAAAAAGATAACTACATATAACCTTCAGACATTTTGGAACTTCTAGGAGACTTATACTGTCAGACATTTAAGACAATTTAGTACTGCATTCTATTTGTAAATAATTTTTAGCATGGAATAATGGATTTTATATTGTTTGGAAATTGATTTGCCATCCTTACTGAACAAATAAGCAACTGTATTTTTAAATACAACCCCAATTCCAAAAAAGTTAGGATGCTGTGTAAAATGTAAATAAAACAAGAATGCAATGATTTTTAAATCATATAAACCCATATTTTATTCACAATTGAAAATAGAAAACATTTTAAACATTGAAAGTGTGACAATTTACTATTTCATGAAAAATATTAACTTATTTTGAATTTGATGGTAGCAAAATATTTTTAAAAAGTAGGGATGGGGCAATGAAAGGATGGAAAAGCAAGTGTTACTAAAAAAGAAACAGTAGGAGGTTAATTTTGCAGCTAATTGGATTAATTGTCAACAGGTCAATAACATGATTGTGTATAAAAGACAGGCTTAGACAGGCACAGTCTCTCAGAAGTAAAGATGGGCAGATATTCACCATTCTGCAAAAAACTGCGTCTACAAATTATGGAACAAATTCAAAATAATGTTCCTGAACATAAAATTGTGAAGACTTTGAACATCTCATCTACATCTATTTATTCTATGTTAATTAGTGTTCCCTAATTTTAATTCTTATTTATTTTGTCTTTTTTCTCTTTCTTCATCATGTAAAGCACTTTGAGCTATATTGTTTATATGAAAATGTGCTACATAAATAAATGTTGTTGTTGTTGTACAGCACATAATATTATCAAAAAATTCAGAGAATATGGAGAAATGTTTGAGCGCAAGGGACAAGGCCAAAAATCAATATTGATTGTCCATAATCTTCAGGCAATCAGGCGGCACTGCAAATAAAAACAGGCAAGATTCCGTCATGTAAATCACTGCGTGATCACAAGAACACTTCCAGAAATCATTGTCTGTGAACACAATTTGTTGTGCCATTCAAAAATGCAGGTTAAACCTCTACTATGCAAAGAAAAAACTATATGTGAACATGATCCAGAAACGTTGCCATCTTCCCTGGCCCAGAGCTCATTTAAAATGGACAGAAGCAAAGTGGAAAACTGTTATATAATCAGACAAATTGAAACTTGAAATTGGTTTTGGAAAACTTGGACACCGCGTTGTCTGGACTAAAGAGGAGAGGGACCACATGGCTTGTTATCAGTGCTCAGATTATAAGCTTGCATCTCTGATGGTATGGAGGTGCATTAGTACCACTTGAATTGGCAGTTGGCACATCTGGAAAGGCACCATCAGTGCTGAAAAGTATATACAGGTTTTAAAGCTATATATGTTCCCATCCAGACAACACCTTTTTCAGGGAAGGTCTTGCATATTTCAGCAACACAATGCTAAACTACATACTGCATCTATTACCACATTATGGCTTCATAGCAGAAGAGTCCGGATGCTGAACTGGCCTGCCTACAGTCCAGACCTTTCACTAATTGAAAACATTTGGCACATCATGAAACAAAAAATACAACAAAGAGGACTGTTGAGCAACTAGAATCATATATCAGACAAGAATATATTTATGATATGTTGTTAAAAGAGAGGATGCTACACAATGGTAAACATGTGTTGCTGCCATCAAATTGAAAATTACCTTGTCTGCTACGGGAGATGGACGTCTGAGGCGGAACTCCATAGCAGTGGTGTTATTTTTTCGATTTTTTTTTTTTTTATATAATTCCGAGGTATCCTGTATTTACTCAACCCGGGGGGTTCAATTACAATATATACAAGCATATATAAGCATGAGTGACAGAAAAAAAGACTCTGAAAGAAACGGAAAAGACAGCTAAAGCTTTATGTAAATCGAAACAGATGTCAAGTTCAAGCTCAAGGTACAGCCTGCCAGAGACTGACCTGGAACAGATAGGTGAAAACACAGATTTCCCGGGACTTGTTGATGCTGCTGCATCATTCCCAGCCGAGAGCGCAAGTGGGAGCAAATGTGCAAGTGATTCGGGCTGGGACAATTTGCCGATTCCAGAAGGCTCAGTGAAACTGAAAATGGCCTTACCTTCCGCGTTGTCATTTACCCCTCGCAAGCCAATAACATCGGCTGCAACTGGGCATGCTACCTTACCTGCGGAGTTCGGGGAATACCAAAATGATCTGTCCGAGTTGAAGGCAATGATCGCCGCAATGGCCACAACAACAGCAACATTTATTTATATAGCACATTTTCATACAAAAAGTAGCTCAAAGTGCTTTACATAATGAAGAAAAGAAAAATAAAAGACAAAATAAGAAATTAAAATAAGTCAACATTAGTTAACATAGGGCGGCACGGTGGCGCAGTGGGTAGTGCTGCTGCCTCGCAGCTGGGAGACCTGAGGACCTGGGTTCACTTCCCGGGTCCTCCCTGCGTGGAGTTTGCATGTTCTCCCCATGTCTGCGTGGGTTTCCTCCGGGCGCTCCGGTTTCCTCCCACAGTCCAAAGACATGCAGGTTAGGTGGATTGGCGATTCTAAATTGGCCCTAGTGTGTGCTTGGTGTGTGGGGGTGTTTGTGTGTGTCCTGCGGTGGGTTGGCACCCTGCCCGGGATTGGTTCCTGCCTCGTGCCCTGTGTTGGCTGGGATTGGCTCCAGCAGACCACCGTGACCCTGTGTTCGGATTCAGCGGGTTGGAAAATGGATGGATGGATAGTTAACATAGAAAAGGAGTAAGGTCTGATGGCCAGGGTGGACAGAAAAAACAAAAAAAAAAACTCCAGAAAGCTGGAGAAAAAAATAAAATCTGTAGGGGTTCCAGGCCACGAGACAGCCCAGTCCCCTCTGGGCATTCTACCTAACATAAATGAAATAGTCCTCTTTGTAGTTAGGGTTCTCTCGGAGTCACTTGATGCTGATGGTCATACAGATTTCTGGCTTTTAATCCATCCATCATTTTTGGAACATCATGGTACTTAGAGTAGATGGTACAATACATAAATACATAAAGGAACTCAATGATAATATAAAGAAGGATATAAATGATATAAGAAAAAAGGACATAAATGATATAAGGAAAGAAATTAAGGGCATTCACAAGACAAATGAGAAGCTGTTTCAAGATATTAAAGATCAGGAAACCCGTTTAAATAATCGCTTTGAGGCAGCTTTTAAAGGTATGCTAGAAAAAATTGAGGAAAAAATACAGGAAAATGCATCTAAATTTGAGAATAAGCTTAGAGCACTTGGTGCTCAGTTTGAAGACGTTAAGCAAACATTCAAGACTCCAATTGAAATAGCGGAACAACTGTCATCTACTGCTGATGAAAAAGCAACAGCTACAAATTCCGAATTCAAAGTGCTTGGAGACAGACTAGCTGCACTGGAAGATGGATGCGGAAGAAATAATATCAGAATTAAAGGTCTCCCTGAAAATCATGAAAGTCCAAACCCAGTGAAATACGTAGCTGAACTATTCTCTAAAATAATTGGAGAGGATTTCAGAGTTAAGAAAAATGATCCTGACACTTTTTGAAAGACGACCGTGAGCTGCATCATCTCCTGACATGGCAAAGAAGATCTTACCTGCTGTAGGACCCATTCGCAATGAAACTCATTCTGTAATTATACATTACATTTAATTATCTGCCATTTTTATGTTTTAATTACAATTATATGAGTGTATGTTTGTATGTATGTATGTGGACTGTTTAACATCATACCCGTGGTTCATTGTATTAGGGCTGGATAATGGATGGTGGATGGATCAAACATAACCTGCTTATCCAGGTCTACTGTTTAACATCATTCCCTGGGTTTACTCTTTCAAACTATTTAAGATTACATTTTATGTTTATATCCAACAATGATGGATGGATTAAAAGCCAGAAGTCTATATGACCATCAGCATCAAGTGACTCCGTGAGAACCCTAACTACAAAGAGGATTATTTCATTTATGTTAGGTAGAATGCCCAGAGGGGACTGGGCGGTCTCGTGGTCTGGAACCCCTGCAGATTTTATTTTTTTTCTCCAGCTTTCTGGAGTTTTTTTTTTTTTTTTTTTTCTGTCCACCCTGGCCATCGGACCTTACTCCTTTTCTAAGTTAACTAATGTTGTCTTATTTTAATTTCTTATTTTGTCTTTTATTTTTCTTTTCTTCATTATGTAAAGCACTTTGAGCTACTTTTTGTATGAAAATGTGCTATATAAATAATTGTTGCTGTTCTACTATTTGAACTGTACTGTCAATAGATATCTTTATTTTAATCCTCATGCTCAACTGCTGGGGGGCTTGTTTTGTTTTGGACGTGCTCTGTCTCTAGGTATGTCAGAGGACTGGGACTTTGTGAGGTGTGGTTTAGCCTCACTTGGGGAGGCAAAATGAGGGGGCTGGGGGACTAGGGGGTAAAGAAAGAGAGCAAGCTATTTCTTATCTATCCTATTAACACTAGAATTACCAGAGCCTACGAAAAAACTCGGAGATCCGGCCCACCTTAAATCCCATCACACCTCTCTGTCAGCGTCTTTTGTCCTGTAAATGTGCAGATAAAGACAAGCAGCCTACTATTCCATCACCCCACTGCCGCAGATTATCTGGGAGTGAAGTGCTGGAGTTTTAGAGTGGAAATAATAGATCGCTATTTGGAACACATGCATTTCATGTGTGTTCCGTTTCTACAATAATCTGTGTAAACACATTGTTAAAAAGGAAACATTTTTAACATTTTAGTAGTAAATGACAAAATGTTGGCATAAACTATATAATGTGTGAGGCCTGAAGTCCAAAGATCAAATAAACACTTTCAAAATAGGTTCAAGGATATGACAACAGCTTCCGTGGTGTAGCGGTAAGATTTGCTGACTTGTAATCAAGAGTCCCAGGTTCGATCCCGACTTCCTCCTATATCTGCCGTTTTAAGTAGCAAGCTGCTCTTATTGTTAATATTATACAGTACACACATACATTTGGTTTGCGTCTGTAACAGATGGTGTACTTTTATAGTACTTGTAAAAGTTACCTTTTTTTCACTTTTATTCTCTCAGTCATGATCATGATACATACTACATACAATGCCCTAGGGATCAGACGTTATTAGTTTTTATTTGAAACTGGGAATAACTGTAGATGTGAGTGGTGTTTTGAGGCAATGGAACTGGACATTCTCTGATCTGGAGGGATAAAAGCTGACACACAAATGCTGATCAATCTGCCTTATTTGTATCTCACCGTCACTTGATTTTTTTAATTCAGTTTTATTGAGTGCTCCTGCTCACACTGAATTAGTATGCACCTTATGGTCTATGATGTCAAAAAAAAAAACCAGAGACATAGGTATATATGATATTTGGAATTATTCATTTTATAACCTGTATAGTACATTTCAGACAATATTGTGGCATGGATGCAACATTATTCATATTCATTCGCATAACATCTTGCGGTTGTAATCAGTGACCGTATGTGTTTTTTTTTTTTCCCCTGACCTTGCCAGTTCCCACATGTTGCTATATGATGCCGTTTCTTTTGTACTCCGGGACATGCAGAGGAAAGAATAGTACAGAGAGGTCAGTTCAGCGCTATATGCAATCATCAAATTCAAATGTTAACAGTTCACACACACGCAAGGACCGTCCTTCCTACATTTACGACACACCAGTTGCAATGCGCACACTTCTCTCTATGCTGTGGTTGCTGTGGAAACTGAAGGCTTTCTTAAGAGGCCAGATTATTTCATATCTGTTCCACAAAAATAAATTGGAAACCAAGAAGCTATCAGAGCTAAATCAGTGAAATTACCAGAATAGATCAAGAACATGTGTCCAAATGAGGCACTTCATAGAAAAGACAGGCTTTGCATTCAGAACTCAACCTCTTGACAACTAAAGAAACAGAACAACTCATTTTAAAATCATGACATCATTACTATGAACAAGGAGAGAAAGCTAACAAGATCTTAGCTCAGAAAAATCCACAAGCAGGAAGTTCACAATGCAATCCCACCAATTACCAACACAGACAGAGACAAAATCATTGACCATAAAAATATAATACACACATTTAGAGAAAGGCCTTATATTCTACTCAGATTAAAGAAGACAAGACAAAAGGCGTTTTTTGGATGCATTACAGATACCACAACTAGATAATCTCAGTGCAGAAGAATTGGACGAATCAGAACTACTAGATGCTATGAACTCACTTCAGAGTGGTAAACCAGCAGGCCCTGATGGTTACCCAGCAGAATTTTATAAAAAAAAAATTCTCAATTAAGTTAGCTCCACTTTTATTAGCAACATTTACAGAAGCTAGAGACAATAAAATTGTACCTCAGACTTTTCACCAAGCATTAATGACCGTGTTTCCTAAGCAAAATAAGGACTTATTACAATGTGCATCATACAGACCAATCTCACTTCTGAATAACTATGTTAAGATACTCTCCAAAGCCCTTGCCCGCAGGACTGAGAAAGTTCTTCCTTCGATAATATCACAAGACCAAACTGGATTTATTAAAGGCAGACACGTAGCTTCCAGTCTTCGTCTCCTGTTTAATGTAATATATTCACCCACAAAGCCTAACACCCCAGAGATATTACCGTTTGATGCAGAAAAAGCATTTGACATGGTTGAATGGAAATACCTTTTTGCCACATTGTAAAAATGTTGGTTTGGCCAGAACATATGTGCATGGATTAAACTGCTGTATACCAGTCCAGAAGCTTCAGTTTGTATTAACAATATTATTTCAGACTACTTCAAACTAGAACTAGACAAGGATGCCCCTTCTCACCACTGCTTTTTGCAATCGCCATGGAGCCACTGGCAGTTCACTGTTGAAATGCTTATGAGATAAAGGGGATTATCAGAGAAAATTTCACTATATGCAATTGATATGATACTATATACAGCAGATCCACAAAATACTGTGCCTGCAGTTTTAACAGCACTAACATAATTTCAAAAGATTTCCGGTCTCACAATTAATTTGAATAAAAAGGGTGCTCTTTCCAGTGAACTCTCCAGCACACAATATTAGATTGAACATCTTCCCTTTAATAATTGCAGATCAGTTCAGATACCTAGGGGTAAACATTACAAGTAAACAAAGCTCTTTATCAACAAAACTTCGCTCTCTGCTTGGAAAAACTTAAGCAAGACTTGCATAGATGGTCCACCCTTCACCTCACTTTAGCTGGAAAAATTAACATTGCCAAGATGAATATCCTTCTTAAGCTTCTATTTCTATTTCAAAGCATTCCAATATACATCAACAAATCATTTTTTAAGAAGTTAGATTCAAACATAACCTCCTTTAGTTGGGAATTCAAAACATCCACGCATCCAAAGGGCGACCCTACAAAGACCTAGGGCAGAAGGTGGCACGGCTCTACCTAACTTTCAGTTTTATTACTGGGCGGCAGATATACAAGCTATAAAAACCTGGACATTGACACAAATGGATGAACATACACAGGCCTGGTCCGCAATAAACATAAAAGCCTGCAGCACTTCTTTATATTCCTTGTTTTGTTCCTCAAGTAAATATAAGTTATCGCCAACATACTAATAACCCAATTGTGCTTCATTCACTCAGAATATGAAACCAATGCAGGAAGTACTTTAAGACAGAGAATCTTTTATCTGTGGCACCTCTGCATGATAACCACCTTTTTCCTCCCTCTCAAACGTAAGCAGCTTTTAATGTCTTGAAAACATTCAGGATTAAATCACTTAAAGATCTATACATAGACAATGTCTTCGCATCCTATGAACAATTACACTCCAAATTTAACCTTCCAACAACATATTTCTTTCACTACCTCCAAATTAGAAACTTTGTTAAACAAAACCTGTCCAATTTTCCTCACCTCCCACCTACTTCAACTCCGGAAAAAATATTGATCAGTATCGAGGACTCAGGCAGCATTTCTGTAACATATAAGAACATTTAAAGTCCCTTTCAATGATCCCAGAGTACATTGGGAAAAGGATCTCTCCCTCAACATTTCAGAAAAGGAATGGAAGGCAAAATGCACAGAATTCACTCTAGCTCCATATGTGCAATTCATACAATCATTCAACTTAAAATCATATATCTATCGAGCACATCTGTTTAAAATTGTATAAAATGTTTCTAGGGCAAGATCCAACCTGCAAACGTTGCAATCAATTTCCAGCCTCACTGGGTCATATGTTTTGGGCGTACAACAAATTAACATCATTTTGGACCAAAATCTTTAAATGCCTTTCAGACAGCCTGGGTGTCACAATCTCTCCTAATCTAGAGTGTTTGGTGTA
Source organism: Erpetoichthys calabaricus (assembly GCF_900747795.2). NCBI lineage: Eukaryota > Metazoa > Chordata > Cladistia > Polypteriformes > Polypteridae > Erpetoichthys > Erpetoichthys calabaricus. The sequence goes on from NC_041395.2 coordinate 99,017,178, forward strand.
CCTCCAGATGGGCTTAAAGTGTAGAAGGACAAACAAACTATAATTGCCTTTACTTCACTATTGGCACGTAGATTTATTTAGCTCAGCTGGAAGAATCCTAACTCACCTCTTTTCAGTCAGTGGGTAACCTATGTTATATACTACTTGAAATTGGAAAAAATTAAATATTCACTTAGAGGATCTGTGTAAAACTTTTTTAAAACCTGGCAGGATCTAATTAATAACATTTTAGAATAAGCATTTAAATTGAGGAAGCAAATTCTCTTCCCCTTTTAATTCTATTTATTTACTTACTTACTTATCTTTACTACTGTTAAAGTTTCACTATGTTGTCCCAGCTCTCTTTCTCATGGGCAGGGGTTGACTTGACGAACCTAGTTTTGTAAAATTTGACTTGCTTGTATGGAATGTTCGATTTTAATAAACTGAATAAAATGTTTTTTTTTTTTTTTAAATACCTTATTCTTTTCTTAAAATACAGTAGTATATTTTCTCAGTTTAAACATTTGATGTTTTCTATGTTCTACTGTGAATAAAATATGGGTTTAGGAGATTTGCAAATCATTGCATTCTGTTTATATTTACATTTCACACAGCGTCCCAGTTTTCTTGGAATTGTGGTTGCAGGTCAAACTTTAAAATCTTATAGTGGCAAATGCGGTCTTTTTAAGCACACTCCTGTGCACTATAGATGAATTACTAAATAATACATTTTACAATTAAGACAAATAATATAAACAGACAATGAATACCAACAAGCAATGTGGGGTGCTATGAAATGCATATTGGTCACTCACCTTTCTTAGAGTCTATAGTTTTGTTCAGTACAAAATCAGTAACTCTAATTCTTTAAAAAAAAAAAAAAAAAAAGTCACAGCAACTTCTTAAAATTACACATCCAAACTGTTACTAGAAATGTTATGTTAACATTAACAAATCAATTATCTTAACACTCTTCACTAAGATACTGTATATAGATTCAGTAATTCAACAGTCATTCAGATTAACTGAACCAATATATTAAGTTGACAGGTTGAGTCATTTTGGGGTAATACTCTTTTGCATACAAGAGGAAGGGAATTGTGATAGTTATTTAATTAACCTTTACTAACAGCCTATCAGCAATCCTCAACTCCATCTATAGTACAGAAAGGATATTGTCTCACCTGGTCCTCTCAAAGATAATTTCATCATTCATCAGATACTGATAAGTATCTAGCATGCTGTCAGGAGCTCGAATACCATAAAAGCATTTGTCAGATTCTTCAATTTCCTAATTCAAAAAAGAAAATTCATAATTATGTTGAATACCCTATAGGAATATAGTTGTATACACAAAGAGGTGCAGGTACTGCAAATCTTGGACCTAAAATATGTTTTTAAAATAAAAACACACACAAAAACAGCAAAACTTGTCAAAACAACATTTTAGGAACATAAAGGAATTGTTCATTATAAATTAGATAAAGTAACAATTTTTCTGCCTCGGATTGACATGCCCAGTGTGTACAGTTATATGGCTTCTTAGACCATTTAGACACAATAAACACACAAATAAATTTTATTCAAGCACTGCAGCCTCACACTATGTGAATCAATGTTTCTTTCCAAGCCTGGCTACTATCTTTGGGGAGTTTACATATTCTGCTTATATTTACAAGGAATTTTTTTAGATATGATTGTTTCCTCCCACATCCCAAAATTGTGTTTTTATTCTAACTAGTAACTCGAAATTGTACCAAAATCAATGACTGCGTGTGTATGTCCTGAGCCAAACTGCTGTCTAATCAGGGATAGTCCCTGTCTTGTTCCCAATTTATGAGTAATAGGCACTAGCTCCTCAAAAATCTGAAATGCACAGAGTGTTTACCACGCAAATAGATGGAGGCTTATTTTATAGAATGTCAATAATCCCTGTGTGCAAAAGTAATTATTTATTCCAATAATCACTTAGCATGTAGCTATGGCAACAACCAAACATTTCCTATAGTTAGTCTTCAGTCTCACATCTGCTTTAAGGATTCATCTGCTCTAGATCTGTTGGGGTTCTTGTATGTATTGCCTCACTTTGCTATAAGACTTGTATGAGGTTCAAATCCAAACTTTGAATTACAAGCATAATAGTTAATTATATAAATCCATTCTTCAAAAGATTGCCTGGATTGTTCTGAATCACTGTACTTCTAGAGAACAAATTTTTAAATCGAGTTCAACTCACGGAGGATGGAATTTATATTGTCTTCTAGGGTACTTTTTTATGATCAATAATTCATAATTCTGTTTGTAACATGATTGTGCTAATCCATGGGTAGGAAAGAAAACCATAAAATGCCCACCACGATTAAACATAATGACAAGTTATTTTACTGGCTTTAGTTCTCATATCATTGATGTGATACAATAATAATAAAATATTGTAGACAATTTAACAAAGTTAATAGCCTGAATATATTGTGGGCATTTCAAACTAACCAAGTCCTTTTTGAGATATTCTGCTACACACACACACAAAATATTCTGCTTTTTCCTTTGACAATTTAGACAATCAGATGATTGAGCCTAAATTGAAATTAAAAGAAACTTCTTGAGAGATAACAAGACAACTTTACCAGTATTCCTTTCAAATGAAGTGAAATACTGTAAAGAAATGACAAACTGTAGTCATCTTAAAAGTGGTTGCTAATATTGAACTTTAGACCCATTATCAGAAAAAAAGAAAAAATTAAATCCATAGATTGGCTCACCGTTAATGAAAAGCCTTTTTCACGCAGAGCTTCAATAAAGGTCTGTTGCTGCTTTTTCCACTTTGTGTTACCTACCAGAACATAGTCACATTCATTCTGAAATAAAAAAACAGATTTAGAAAAATAAAGCTTTACTCCATATACTATAACTTTCATTATAAATATTATACTTACTACTCAGTTAATTAAGAAACTCAAATTAACTTTTGCTCTTGGTATTTCTCTTAAATTCTTAATGGCAACAACCTGACAATAATAATTCCAATGCCATAACATTAAAATATAACAACAATTCAACACCTATTTTTTATTATTTAATATTACTAGGGGGCTCTGCCCCCTGCTCGCTTCGCTTGCCAACCCCTGTGTTTGGCTAATCCATCCATTATCCAACCCTCTATATTCTAACTACAGGGTCACGGGGGTCTGCTAGAGCCAATCCCAGCCAACACAGGACGCAAGGCAGGAAACAAACCCCGGGCAGGGCGCCAGCCCACCGCAGGGCATGCGCGCGCGCACACACACACACACACACACACACACACACACACACACACACACACACCAAGCACACACTAGGGACAATTTAGAATCGCCAATCCACCCGACCTGCATGTCTTTGGACTGTGGGAGGAAAGCCACGCAGACACGGGGAGAACATGCAAACTCCATGCAGGGAGGACCCGGGAAGCAAACCCAGGTCTCCTAACTGCGAGGTCTCCCTTTTGAAAGGCGCTACACGCTGGCTGTGGTATAGAAATTACATTTTCTATGTGAACGTCCAAATTTCTGCCTGTGGCAATGTGCCTTACTGGCATTACCAGCAATTAAAGAAAATTAGTTTTGTATCCTCTGCAGTGTTAAGAGAGAAAGGCTTTGGTTTGGGATAAAAGGAAAAAAGGTATAAAGAAAGGAAATTTGCCTTTTTCTTTTATATAGTGTAAAGAGACGTTTTCGCTGACGATATGAGCGCCTTTTGGGGAGCGTCACGGCGGGTCTCGTGTAGACTGGAGAGACGGCCCTGCCATTAACCGGACGGGATGGCACTGTCAGTCCTCCACTCCTGTGCGTGCTTCCCGCGACCTCATAACCCTATACGTGCAAAAGAAAGTGCGAAGCACCTTAATATTAGTTTGCCGCGGTCTAGAAAAGGGATCCCGTGTTTGCAGTTGTCTGGGCTATAGCTCAGGGGAAGGAGGAAAAAAAAAATTAAAAGTGCTTACTTTCACCTAAGGCAGAAGCGCAGTCACAGTTTCAAAGGCCGGCACAGCTACGCGAGCATGCGCGCGCCGGCTGATCAACTTTTATAGTATTTTTGCAGGGCAGGAGACGACACTTTTTGCAGACACGTTCACGTCATCGTGTGCCTACGGAGGGATGACGTGGAACAGGTTAACTGGTCGGCGCAAGGGCACCGAATACAAAAAGGAATTACAGCACCCGACAACCTTGCACTATGTGCCTGTGATTCAAGAGAAAAATTATTCTGATAAATGTGGACGCTGCCCTTCCATGCTTAATGGGCAGAAGGTCCAAACAATTCCCAAGTCCAACACTTTACATGAAGAAATCTGTACATCTTCTTAGATGTACACTCTCCATCTTCTTAAAATAATTGATTACAAAAGCAACCTTGAATGTTGCGGGGTTTTAGTGACCCGAACTCACCTTAAGGGACAGTAAGTAGTCGTGCAGGGCAATTTACAAACAGAGTCCTGCTTCGATGGCACCGATTACACTAATTCGCAAAGATTTCCACTCTCCCAGGAGCCGACGGGGCACTTGAAGTGTCATAAACAGTGCGAGAAGAGAGGACGCTGCCCGAAACTGTGAAGCTCTGGACCCGGCAGAGCAGCCCGACATTCCGTGCCTCCCAGCGTCCACTTTGTTCTCAACATAATTTCCATATCGCGTGGTCATACGTCATTTCCGTTTCATATGTAATTTCCATATCGCGTGGTCATATGTCATTTCCGTTTCAAACGCGAAAAGAATTTTACATATATAGATGGTCATGGACAGAAACATTATAGACTGCTTTTTTCCTGTCATCACTATTTTCTCCTTGTTGGTAAATTCAGACATATATATATGAAAATCGCTGAAGACATCTTCTTAAAAATTTTCAGTTTTGTCACTGTGTGTTATATGGTAGCCAACACTACTACCTCAAAGCACCAGAGTTTTGGTTTCAATTCTTGTTTTGTATGGAGTTTGCATATTCTCTCCATGTATACATAGATTTTTTTTACAGGACAATTTTGTTTTCTCTACACAGAAAACTCACAGTTATCTTAGCTGAAGTCCATACATTAGCACATTGCAGGATATGTTGAGTAAATTTGCAACGGAATAGGGGGTGTACATTAACATACAGTACCCCGTGATGAACTGGTGTCTAATCAAAGTTTGCAACTAATCTTGCACTCATTGCTGCCACAACAAACACTGGCTGCCTGCATCCCTCAACTGGCAAAATAAGTTACATGTATGTTTCACTTTAAGTAAAACAAATCCAAATGTGATAAGCAATGCCTAAATAAAGAATTTCAGACTCCTATATGTTATTTTTGACCTATATTGGAGGATGACAGGAAGTGTTAGAACTGCGCTATTATATTTGGCTACAGTTACAATTAGGCATTTAATAGCAGTCATATCACTTCTCCACCACTTTGATTATGCTCAGGATTAAAATGAATAATTGCAGTTTTTTCAAAAAATTTTATTTCATGTATATGCTCAATTTAATTGTGACCGAATGGAATAAAACTTTGCTTCTGTGGCATCACCTTAGTAACTCTGGTTCTTAAGCTTAGCCTATAAACCTAGCCTGCATATAATTTCTTTCCACTGTTGTTCTTCTATACAGTGCAATATTCTTCAGGTAATTCTGTGTCTTCATTCTATTTCATATCAGAACAGCCCATCAGAATTAATTCACGCAATACAACTTAAATTTTCTTTTAATTAAAAATTAACATTTGCATTTTACTTCATTCTTGCTTATCATTGTGTCAAAGAGTGACAACATGTTGTATAGTTTTGATGGCCAAACCATAATGACTACCAGGATTTACTTTCATTAGATAATTGAAGTGTAAAAGAAGTGTATGTTAAGGTCTTGTTACATAAAGAGTAAATGAGTTGATGCATTTTTTTCAGTACCTAGCCTTAAAGTGTTACTGTTTTTTTTTTCCTGTTAGTCCCATATATTAGAATTTCTCAACCTTTTCAGGGTTACTACCAACCACAGGAAGGTGTTCAAGTGGTGGAAACATAGACTTGAGTTTTTGTTTCTATTGATGCTTCAACATTTCATTTTTGTTTATTTCTCATATGTTTGAGAAATGCTATATGAATTTTTTTTTAATTTTCTAAAGGGTAGTGGACTCTTACATGGGAATGTGCTTAGCAAAAACAAACTGAACGTGTCTGTGTTTACAGAAAATAAGTTTGGGAGTTGCACACATCATGTAATTACTCAGAGCCTTTTGTCAAAGACCTGCATACAGTATGTGTGAATATGGCAATATACAGTAAATAGTGCACAAATGCATAACATTGTACATGTTGAAAGAAGTGCCACCCTGAATTACAGAAATTATCAATAATGCTGTTGCTGAGACTATGAAAGGTCAGATATATAAAAAAAATCTATTTTAGGCTAAAACTCTCTCCTTGCCAGCTGTAAATGTTTTAAAATTACTTTAAAAATATTTTTGCTTTCCAAACCAGATTAAGAGAAATAAACAGAAAATCATCATGTACAGTGGGTGTATCAGTCAGCTAGGCATGTTTTGCACTAGTGTATGTGCATTTTTTACATATTCTTTGGATTAACTGGAAATCTAATATTGGTTATGGTATACAAGATAACCATGCAACATAATAAGTGCATGTCATGTCAGTGAATGATATCAAAGTAGACTTTCTTTTATAAAAAAACAAACTTGTTGACATGACTTAGATGAGGAATGACAAACTTAGATTTTTTTTTCTTTTCTAATATTTTATTGAAACAGATATTGTGAGATGAACAGATTGGTGCAAATGGAGCAGAGTTAATTAGTCATATTATTATTATTATTTGGATGCTGACTCATTTGGTCATAGATAGGTAGCTTCTCTTCTGGCAGAACAGCCATTAGTTAAAAGCCATCTCTCATGGATGTCACCCTAATGCAGAAATTACACACAATAAAAAGGGGTGACATCGGAATCACAAATCAACCTCATGTGCTAGTTTTTGGGATTTGGAGAGAAACCACAGCACTCATACATAATCCATGAAGGTATGGGAAAAAATATGTCAACATATGATGCCTGACGGGCGGCACGGTGGTGCAGTGGGTAGCGTTGCTGCCTCGCAGTTGGGAGACCTGGGTTCGCTTCCCGGGTCCTCCGTGCGTGGAGTCTGCATGGGTTTCCTCCGAGCGCTCCGGTTTCCTCCCACAGTCCAAAAGACATGCAGGTTAGGTGGATTGGCGATTGTAAATTGGCCCTAGTGTGTGCTTGGTGTGTGGGTGTGTTTGTGTGTGTCCTGCGGTGGGTTGGCACCCTGCCCGGGATTGGTTCCTGCCTTGTGCCCTGTGTTGGCTGGGATTGGCTCCAGCAGACCCCCGTGACCCTGTGTTCGGATTCAGCGGGTTGGAAAATGGATGTATGGATGGATGAAATAAAATGTAACAGTACATTTCTAGCTGTGTCTGCATGAGACTTCTCTGGACACTCCTATTTTCTCTTAAAACCTAAAGATGTACATATTATGTTCCTTGCCAAATTTAAATTTGATATGTTTATGCAAAGATCCCCTGCCATGACCTTGTATTCTTACTAGAGGTTTCTGTCTTGTCTCAGATGTTGTCACAAGGCATAAACTCTTCATTATTTTTGCAACCAGAGTTGAAAAACTATGAGTGATCAATACAACACCAACCTGTTAGCCTTGCTGCTTTTAAAACACTTACGTTTACCATGCATGTATATATCTCAGAAATATACTGTACTCCAATACATAAATAACATTAAATAAGCTAACTGAGGCCACAAGCAAACAAAAAAATTCAAACAGATGTTACATTCTGAAGACTGTAAAAAGGAACCTCAAAAAGAAGTGTAACAGGTGTGATAATGGTAGTCAAAGAATGTGCTAAATTGATAAGAACAGATCCTTATCTATTTACAGCATTTGTCAAAGGAAAGCATATTTGGCTCATTCAATGTGTTTAATTTGTAGAACAGTGTCTAATCCTCATATAGTAATAGTCAACAGAAAGTATGTGGCTACTGTAATAGATATATAAAAGACACTTTCTGCCTTACTGAAGCTAAACCAACTAAAATAACCAACCAAAAAAACACCTTCTGGCTTTTGCCTAGGATAAAGGTCATCTACTCTTCTTCAAATATGGATGTATAATCTTTGAAGACTCCACTGAAGAACTATAAAGCATCTGTATTGTTAAAAGGTTTCTTAGACTGGTAATATACATTTTTGGGAGTTGAAGGTTGTATCTGAAATCAAGCTAAATATATCCTTTCTTTTCTGTTATGTTTCTCGCTTCTTAATATCTCAATTGTGGTTGCTGGGGTGGGATATATATGGTTTCAAGAATGGCAGAAACTCTAAAACATATTCCTAGGTAGCATGCAACCCCTGGATGGATACAATTCCATATTGAAAAGCAAGTTCAGAAAAGGCATAGATGAACACAACAAATTAATAGTGATAACCCCAAGATCTTTTTAAAGGTTTAATAAAAATGACCCTTACTGGATGAGGCTGCAGGCCATTGGTATTTCCAGAAGCAAAATTCAGTTCTCTCCTTGGCACAAGCTCAATGCGACACTAGAAGACAAAAGAGTTTACAGAAAAATTCATACATATGGGCAACAAAAAGTGAGTAAAAAATAAATAAAACAAAAAATAAAAAATAATAATAAAAAAATAAAATAAATAATAAGCATAAAATAAATACACCCAGTGGCCACTTTAAGTAAACCTATATGCTAATGCAAAAAGCCTGTTTCTCCACGCAGCCAATCATTGGGCTATAGCTCAAATTAAAGTTTATAACTTGTACAGTGTATGTATTCTGTTGGTTAGGTTGTTCTTTGACAATTAGATTTAGCAAAATATGTGACATGGCATGACTATCACCTTAAGATGTATGAAGTGGCTGTTCTAGAATCACAGAAATAACTGTCCAACTACAATTTTCATAAACTATAGTAGAGATCCTCAATCACAGTACTTGAGGGTTGCAGTGACTGCAGATTTTCATTTCAATCTCATTTCCTAATTAGAATCTAATCCTTGCAGAGTGTAACTTGATATTAATGTACGTATATGGCTTGTTAGTGTTTTCATTCTGCTAATTCAAACCTCAATTTATTACATTGTAGATTCTCCTTTTCTGAGAAAATTATCCATTGTGGGCCAAAACAGATTTATACTTCTTGGCATTTTCTTTGTCTCTCTCATTTCTAATCATTCAATTAAAGCAGATATTCCAGGACTGGCTGTGCTATACATCTAAGACAGGATGAAATTTACGTAATCAACAAAGACCTCAGTGTTGACATTTAGAGTGCACCATGCAATGCATATGTCCTTGTTATATGCCATTTGGTAAGGAATTCATAAAAACAGTGTTAATGTTTGTGATGTGTCATTCATTGGAATAACAAATGCAATACATTTTACTACTAAAAATATTTGTGATGTGCTATTTTTTGGAATGACAGAGACATAGCAACTGGACTGACACAAAGACAGACACATAGACCCTTATGCGCTTTTTAAGGTTGCTGCACATGTCCAGATTTAACTTAGACTTGACAATTGGTAGTTTCTTTGTCATTTGCATTTCATTAACAACTGGTGACTGTTTAAGTAAACTGGGAACAATTCAAACATGAATTTAAAACAAAAATTTAAAACAAAATTAAAACAAAATTAAAAAACTGAATTGGGGACTCCAAATGATAAAATGTGATGCAACTAAAATTAAGTCCAATAAGTATATTTCTTTAACAGCAATTACAATGGTTTAAATTAAGATACAGGTTGAAGCTAAAACCTGCAGCCACTGCCACCCTTCAAGACCATGATTGAGGTCCCCTATATTATAGTCTTGAGCTGGGGTTTTCAACCCTTTTTCTTGGCACACCAACCTTATAAGCATGTATTAAATGTATTCATTTACGGGCTGTGTCTAACTGAAAAATAAACACTACTTAAAACCAATACTCTGGTTTGTCAGGAAATTACTTTATTTCAGGTTTGTGACACTTGCTGTTGTGAAACTGCTTATGCGTGGAGCAGAAATATTGATAACACTTATGTGAGTCAAATTAACTTTAATTTCAAATGTCACACACCTCATGCCTTAATTTAGGCTACCTTTCATTAATAAAATGTGTTATTGAAATTAAATCGAACTTGTCAGTTTGAAGAGTATCATTATTTCAGAATATCCCTAATAAGTCCTATGCTTGTTTGATTTGTAACTGCTTCACATAACTGATATAACTTTGCTATTACATATGCCTGTGGACTAATCCTGAATTTGTCACTAAACTGGACAGCTTGAGGCAACATCTTATTTCCTCCCATATAATTCAAATATGTGTTGTTTGTGCTTTCACCATGTTTGATACATTTTAGTTGTTATAGTAATGAATATTAGTTTGGTTGGAAAAAAAAAACCAATGAAGAACTGAAAGTAGTATTTGCTAATTCAGTTTCAGTAATTAATCATTCTGTTTTAGCAGCTCCACTACACATCTAAGGAGATTATACACTTCCTTTAACAGACTGCATTACATACTATATCACAAGAATGTATGGGAAATGTGGATGTTTTGAAACACCAACTAAATAAATTTTATATTTTAAAGGAACATATGGAGTAAATCACGTCATCACTGTTGTAGACAAATGAGTGCAAGGATGGCACCCAACTATACTGTACTTATCTCATGCCTAGTGCAGCCTGGATAGGCACCTGCTTCTGATGATCCTGAAATGAATAAATTGCTTATAAAGTGAATGGGTGGTTGGATACACAACTGTAGACATGATCATTACAATCACATGATTAATGGTAAACCTTCATTCATTGACAAGGGCTTTTGGCAGTGAGGTCCTTTCTCACTTTCTCTCTCTCTTTCTTCCTCTCTCTTTTTCTGTTTTTGTTCACAGTTTCCACTCCTGACTTTTTTTTTGTGTTCCCTCACATATCACCCCATAATTTCTCCTGTACCATACTACAAGTTGAACCCCTGGTATGGAGTTTACAGAAAATAGTGCAATAAATTAAAAAATGTCCAATAAGCACGGAATGACTACTGAAAAAAAATTGTTTTCTGGTTTGGTCAATTTTTATTTCTGCTGTGATATACAAATAGTAAGGTCAGAAAATTGTATAATGAGAATTAGCATATGAATCCATTCTGACTTTTGTCAACCATACAAACTGGTGTTGGTAGTGCAATGTCATTGGAAATGTTTTTTTGGCATAAAACAGGCTTCTTAATGCTGTATACAATATTATAAAACAGGCACATTCTCAACCTAGTTCCAAAAACATGACAGTGACATTTGTTTACTCCAATAGTTTTGGATCTTGTAGCCATAAAAAAGAAAGATAACCCAGAACTGGTTAAAATGGTCAAGTTAGCCTTAACCAAGAATGGCAATGAGTTTTTTTAGCACCTTGCTGAATTTATGCTTTGAAAAATGCAGGCTTTTCTGGAGGTAGAAAAAGGGGCCTACCCACTACTAGATAGGTTTACAAAATAAAATGGCGATGGTATATTCTGAAAAACAAATGGGCAACAATAAATAATTACTAAATTTTAAAACAGTATAGTTTAATTAATAAATTAATTACTTTTAAGTCACTTTTAAGAATTACATTCTGTAATCATACAAGATTACTGCCAAAGAGTTATTTTGTATGCAAATCATGGAGTGATTGGTTTATGCAGAAACAATTAGCTCTAGAAATCTTTAAAAATTAATTCTAAAAGTTAAACTTTAAAACACTATTATACTCATCATAAACAATATTTAAAACACTTTGTAAACAATGAAAACTTAATTCTAAATATATTTGGATTATGGGGTAAATCAGAAAAGCACACATATAAAAGGCAGAAAATTATAATACAGTTCCATCATTACTGTTGTTTCTGCCCTAAGAAATATGTTGACTATAAACAACACAAATATTTTATGTAATGAGATTTATCACAAAATCTTCCTCATGGGAAACCAATGTATACCCCATAGAATTTCTTCCTCTTTTATCTCCTTAGTGTTATGTTTACCCAGGAAAAACTCAAAAATGTTGAATTTTCCTTAACAAGAAAAAAAAATGTGAGTAACAGAAGCATGTTAACACCAAAGCGGCAACATAAATAAAGCAGAAAAGGTTTGTGTAGTGTCTACTGCTGTACTGATGCAGATTTAGTACACATCCTTCATGTGACATGTTTTAAGACTCTCACCAAAACACAGCCCAACATCGCATTGGGGACAGTAGAAGCACATTTCTTTGAGCACTTTTCTAATAATATTTTTTCTGTTGCCTGTGCATGGGAGGGTAGGAGGCGAGTGCCTGACCTACATGATGGAAATACCCATTGTGTTATTGTAGACTGCCACAGTGCAGGGTTTATTGACTTCCAAATTTCCCCTGATACGAACATTGACAGTTGCCACATTGTGAACAGTACTTAAGGAGATGATGTCTTTCTTGTCATTCCACTTGATTACAGTCATTTTATCTTTTTCCCACACTTAAGTTTCACGAAACTGAATTCATCAGGCACATCACGTGCCATATGTATCAGTTCACAATCTGTGTCAACTTCTAATGACCAATTCACATTGTCATCACTATCACTTTTTTCAACTAATGGTTTGTTTTCAGTTTGTTCTAAAACTGGCTTTACATGTCTTCATTTATACATGATTGTGTGTTTTGGTTGAAGGACCTACCCCACTCATCAATATTGATAAGTTACCACAGAGGGGTAAAACACATAGAAATCTTCATTATTTTTTTTTGCAAACTATGTTATTTTATATAGTAGACAGCAGTAGAATACTGTCCAGTGAGGCTGTTCAGTCTTAACTGCGCACATGCAAACACATCTTAACCAGAGAGACACCTGGACCAAACCATAATTGCATAGCATTCCAAGCCCAAGAGACAGTTAGGGTTAATGCCAAGGAGGTTAAAAAATTACATCCTTACATTTCGCAAAACACATTATGAAAAGATGCTGTACAATGCAACCAAAGAATTATAACATGTAGTTGCTTAAATTTAAATTGTTGTCGCAATTAATTGTATATCAAGAACTCTGCACACTGTCCTGTATGGCAAGTATGAAAAATGTCACTAAAGAGAAACAGTGATCTTAAGGCCTGTATTTGCCAGAAAATACAACAGTCGCATATATCCTGTTTAAAATATACCCAGGGCAAGATCTAACCAACGACCATTGTCATCTAGGTCCAGTATCGCTAGGCCATATGCTTTGGGGAACAAAATCTGTTTATTTCTCAGATAGCCTTCAATTTAAAATTATTCTTAATGTATTAATAGCAGTATTTGGTGTACTACCATATGGAATTAAAGTATGTAATGAGAAATTAGTTATAATATTTTATACTAAACTGCTAGCATGTAACCCAGCCACAGGGGATGCACACACCAGTGTGTTTCTTCATGCCGGTCCAAAGCCCGGATAAATGGGGAGGGTTACATCAGGAAAGGCATCCAGTGTAAAAATTTTGCCAAATCAATATGCGGACAACAATACAAATTTCCATACCGGATCGGTTGACACCCGGGTTAACAACGACCACCACCAGTACTGTTAGCCAACAGGGTGCTGGGCTACTGTTAGCCGAAGAAGAAGAGGGGGGAGACGTGTCCGGAGGCAGGAGAAGAGGAGGAAAGTAAAGAGAGTGGAACTGAGGGTAGGAATTTTGAATGTTGGCAGTATGACTGGTAAGGGGAGAGAGTTAGCAGATATGATGGAGAGAAGGAAGGTTGATATATTGTGCGTGCAAGAGACTAAATGGAAGGGGAGTAAGGCCAGGTGGATCAGAGGTGGATTCAAATTGTTGTATCATGGTGTGGATGGGAAGAGAAATGGCATAGGGGTTATTCTGAAGGAACAGTGTGTCAAGAGTGTTTTGGAGGTGAGAAGAGTGTCAGACAGAGTAATGATTATGAAGCTGGAAATTGGAGGTGTGATGATGAATGTTGTTAGTGCATATGCCCCGCAAGTTGTGTGTGCGATGGAGGAGAAAGAAGATATTTGGAGTGAGTTGGATGAAGTGATGAACAGTGTACCCAAGGGACATAAAGTGGTGATTGGAGCGGATTTCAATGGACATGTTGGTGAAGGGCACAGAGGAGATGAGGAGGTGATGGATAGGTATGGTGTCAAGGAGAGGAATGAAGAAGGTCAGATGATAGGGGATTTTGCCAAAAGGATGGACAGGACTGTGGTTAATATGTATTTTAAGAAAAGGGAGGAACATAGGGTTACGTACAAGAGTGGAGGAAGATGCACACAGGTAGATTGCATCCTATGCAGAAGAATCAATTTGAAGGAGATTGAAGACTGCAAAGTGGTGGCAGGGGACAGCCTGTAGTTAAGCAGCACAGGATGGTGGGTCTGTAGGATGACGTTGGAGATCAAGAACAGGAAGAGAGTGAGGGCAGAGCCAAGGATCAAATGGTGGAATTTGAAAAAGGAACACTGCAAGGTTGAGTTTAGGGAGAAGGTGAGACAGGCACTGGGTGGTAGTGAAGAGTTACCAGACAGCTGGGAAACTACAGCAGAAGTAGTAAGGGTGAGAGCAAGAACAGTGCTTGGCGTGGCATCTGGACAAAGGAAGGAGGAAAAGGAGACCTGGTGGTGGAATGGGGAAGTACAGGAGAGTATACAGAGGAAGAAGCTGGCAAAGAAGAAGTGGGATAGTGTGAGATGCAGGAAGTAGACAAGAGTTCAAGGTGATAAGGCGCAAGGTGAAGAGAGAGGTGGCGAAGGCTAAAGAAAAGGCATATGATGAGTTGTATGAAAAGTTTGGACATTAAGGACGGAGAAAAGGACCCATACCAATTGGCTAGACAAAGGGACCGAGCTGGGAAAGATGTGCAGCAGGTTAGGGTGATAAAGGATAAAGATGGAAACGTACTCACAAGCGAGGAGAGTGTGTTGAGCAGATGGAAAGAATACTTTGAGAGGCTGATGAATGAAGAAAACGAGAGAGAGAAGAGGTTGGATGATGTAGAGATAGTGAATCAGGAAGTGCAACTGATTAGCAAGGAGGAAGTAAGGACAGCTATGAAGAGGATGAAAAATGGAAAGGATGTTGGTCCAGATAACATACCTGTGAAAGCATGGAGGTGTATAGGAGAGATGGCAGTGGAGTTTCTAACCAGATTGTTTAATGGAATCTTGGAAAGTGAGAGGATGCCTGAGGAATGCAGAAGAAGTGTACTGGTACCGATATTTAAGAATAAGGGGTATGTGCAGGACTGTAATAACTACAGGGGAATAAAATTGCTGAGCCACAGCATGAAGTTATGGGAAAGAGTAGTAGAAGCTAGGTTAAAAAGTGAGGCAATGATTAGTGAGCAGCAGTATGGTTTCATGCCAAGACAGAGAACCACAGATGTGATGTTTGCTCTGAGGATGTTGATGGAGAAGTATAGAGAAGGCCAGAAGAAGTTGCATTGCGTCTTTGTGGACCTGCAGAAAGCATATGACAGGGTGCCTCGACAGGAGCTGTGGTATTGTATGAGGAAGTCAAGAGTGGCAGAGAAGTATGTAAGAGTTGTACAGGATATGTACGAGGGAAGTGTGACAGTGGTGAGGTCTGCAGTAGGAGGGATGGGTGCATTCAAGGTGGAGGTGGGATTACATCAGGGATCGGCTCTGAGCCCTTTCTTATTTGCAATGTTGATGGGCAGGTTGACAGACGAGTTAAGACAGGAGTCCCCGTGGACTATGATGTTTGCTGATGACATTGTGATCTGTACAGATAGTAGGGAGCAGGTTGAGGAGACCCTGGAGAGGTGGAGATATGCTCTAGAGCCGGGGTACTCAATAGGCGGACTCCGGTCCGCATCCGGACCCAAATACGGTTAAATCTGGACCGACGCCAAAACAAACATGCAAATTTAATCATAATCCAAATGAGTTCTCAATGAAGTGCGCAATTGTGATTCCGCGCGATATATCTTTGAGGTTTCTACTCGGTTTGGTTGCTTCATCTATGTCCAATCACAGCAGTTGTAACAGTATCGTTCCCACTACTCCCCGCCTCCCCCCCCCCCCAATACTCGCTCGCTCATTCACGGCAGCCAGATTTATGTACCGGTCACGTGCTCTGGGTCAGGCCGGTGAACAGGCAGTCTCATCACTCGCAGGCAGTGCAAATTTCGATAACTGAATTTTTTTTTTGCTGACTGAAAGTGAAGATGGCTGGCTCAAGACAGTACATTGATAAGAAAAGAAAAGTTGATTTTGAAAACCGCGAATTTAAGAGTGAGTGGACAGAAAAATATGCGTTCGTGCTCCCCGTGGGAAGCAGAAAACCAATGTGTTTAATCTGCAACGAGACGGTAGCAATAATCAAAAGTGGTAATGTGAAACGCCATTATGAAACCAAGCATGCACATTTTGAACAAAATTACCCTCAGAACTCAGAGGTAAGGACCATAAAAATAAACCAGCTGAAATCATCATATGAAGCTACAAGCAGTGTAATAGTTAGATCAGCCACACAACAGGAGCGGGCAACAGAAGCCTCACTTAGAGTAGCATGGGTCCTGGGAAAAAACAAGAAACCCTTCTCTGATGCTGAAGTAGTCAAAGGGTGTATGAGTGAAGTGGTGACTGCTCTGTTTGAAGGGACTCAAAAGGATGAAATAATCCAGAAAATAAACCAAATACCCTGTTCTGATTCCACTGCTGCAAGACGAGCTGAAATACTCGCTGATGATTTGCTTGAACAACTTAGTTCTGCTATAAAAAAAGCCAAATTCATTTCATTGGCTGTGGATGAATCCACAGATATCACGGACAATGCACAACTCATGGTCTTTGTCAGATTTTTTGATGAAGAAAAGGGAGAATTTCATGAAGATGTTTTGGGTCTCACAAACCTCCATGGACACACAAGGGGGGATGATATCTATGAAGCAGTGACACAGATGCTTAGAGACAGAGCGATAGACCTGAAGCATGTTGTTTCCATTGCTACTGATGGCGCACCATGTATGATTGGGAAAGAGAGGGGATTAGTGTCACGCTTGAGAACTCACCACCCTGACCTCATGGCATACCACTGCATAATTCACCAGATGGTTTTGTGTGCCAGCCTTGGAGAAAGGTACTCAGAAGTAATGACAACAGTCATGAAACTAGTCAATTATCTGAGAGCATCCTCTGCTTTGCAACATCGTTTATTGCGCTCATTTCTAATAGAGGTGAATGCAACATTTGACGATTTGCTCCTTCACAACAATGTCCGGTGGCTTAGTAAAGGCAAGGTACTGGAGCGTTTTTGGGCACTGCGGAAAGAGCTGGAGACATTTCTGTTGGATCAGAAGAGTGCAAAAGCCAAACCGTTTGTGGATTTCATGAAGAATGACGAGAAAATGGAAATTGTTGCTTTTCTAACGGACATTACTTCCCATCTTAATGACCTTAATATGAAGCTCCAAGGCAAAAACAGCACAGTGTGTGACCTCATGTTAGCTGTCCGTGCTTTCCAGAGGAAGCTGGAGGTGTTCAAATGTGACTTACAGCAGGACCTGCTTCACTTCCCAAGACTTTTGGATCAGACTGCAGGAAAACATCACCATCACAGTTATGCTGAATTCCTGGACAAGCTGATTAAAAATTTCCAAACTCGCTTTGAAGATTTCCCTTTGGGAAAACAAGTCTTGCTGTGCATCGAAAATCCATTTCTTGTCAAAAATATTGCAGAATTCTCAAATGAAGCCACAAAAGTCTTCCAATGGGCCAGTGTTTTGCTGATGACATTGTGATCTGTAACGATAGTAGGGAGCAGGTTGAGGAGACCCTAGAGAGGTGGAGATATGCTCTAGAGAGGAGAGGAATGAAGGTCAGTAGGAACAATACAGAATACATGTGTGTAAATGACAGGGAGGTCAGTGGAATGGTGAGGATGCAGGGAGTAGAGTTGGCGAAGGTGAAGGAGTTTAAATACTTGGGATCAACAGTACAGAGTAATGGGGATTGTGGAAGGGAGGTGAAAAAGAGAGTGCAGAAAGGGTGGAATGGAGAAGAGTGTCATGAGTAATTTGTGTTAGACGGATATCAGCAAGAGTGAAAGGGAAATTCTACAGGACGGTAGTGAGGCCAGTTATGTTATATGGGTTGGAGACGGTGGCACTGACCAGAAAGCAGGAGACAGAGCTGGAGATAGCAGAGTTAAAGATGCTAAGATTTGCATTGGGTGTGACAAGATGGATAGGATTAGAAATGAGGACATTAGAGGGTCAGCTCAGGTGGGACGGTTGGGAGACAAAGTCAGAGAGGTGAGATTGCGTTGGTTTGGACATGTGCAGAGGAGAGATCCTGAGCGTATGGGGAGAAGGATGCTAAGTATAGAGCTACCAGGGAAGAGGAAAAGAGGAAGGCCTAAGAGAAGGTTTTTGGATGTGGTGAGAGGGGACATGCAGGTGATGGGTGTAACAGAACAAGATGCGGAAGAAGATGATCCACTGTGGCAAGCCCTAACAGGAGTAACCGAAAGAAGAAGACTAAACTGCTAGTACGTAGACTTATTTTATTCATTTGAAAAAAATCCTAGTCACCTATTATAAATCAGTAGGAAAGTATTCTTCTATATTATCTTAAACTGGCAAAAAATGAAATTCTCTTTAAAGAGGAACTGTTTAAAATTCTTTCAAAATATGCCAAGAATTCATCAATACAATTTTAAAACAAGCAAGGCAGGCCTATGATTAACTCTTACACTATTAGTTGCTTTATCAAATATAAAAGACTATTTTAGATGGGGCTCCTATTCATGTGGCTCTCTTTTTTTCCTTGGAGTGGGAAATATATTGTGATTCAATGAATGAATGAATTAAAAAAAAATCATAACAGTTAACCAGCCAAGTTTTAGGAATATTGTATTTGTGCACATTTAACACTACCCATGTCCTAAAAAATGCAATCCATTTAGTGTGACAGCATTGTGTGATTTTAAGGTCACTTGGGGTTTATTCTCATCTTCTGAAACTGGAGTGAAACCAGAGACCAGGAGAATGTTGTAAGGCTCTATAATAATCTAAAATAAATTAAGTTTAGTAATATGTTGCCTTTTCAGTAGAACCATGTCCCAGGCACATGCTAAAAGCAACTGTAAAAAGATGAATACCCTAGTGTATGCCCAAAAAAAATTCCAAACTCAAGGACACAGAAAATTTGTGGCTTGATTTAAAAATGTAGGTTATACTAATGATGTTACTGCCAACCAGTGTTTAAAGCTGGTAGACACCTATCAAAAAAGGCCTAAACTTTTAAGTGTCTCCCAAATATTAATGTGGGGTACCTAAATACTTCTGCAACAAAAACTATTTATTCCATAGCACAATTTCATAAAAGGCATTTAGTTCAAAGTGCTTTACAAGATGTCAAAGAAAAAAATTACAAAAAAAAAAAGAAAGAAAAGCAGCCCATTAAAATAATTAGGTAAATAAATTAATAAATGAAATACCAAAAATAGTAAAGAAGAATAAATCAATAGGAATTTAAATAATACAGATACACAAGTAATAGATAAAGTAGGGTCCTTAATTATGGATTTGCTTTTAAGCCTCTCATGATTATAATAAGTCCAATGCTCTGGTCAGATGGCCAGAAAGGTGGAAATATGAAGGAGGAAAAAATCTGTATGTGTTCCTTAGGAAAGAGTCGAACTTGCATTCTTAATTTTTTTTCACATGAAGATAACTGTTGACGAATGAACTTACTAATTTTGTATTTATGTCTGCATGCAAGTTTGCAGTAAAAATATATGCTGGTACAAGATTTATAGGAATCATTCATAATCTAGCAATGCTTGAAACCAGCTGAAGGGTAAATGCTTTTGCACAGGACTATTTTTAACTAAACCAATAGTTATACCAATATAAGTCTCATCATATAATGGACGTGCCTCTGACTGTGTAGGAAATGTGTCTGGAGTCTAGATGGGTAGGCTTGACCTCAACCTGGTTTGCAGATTGTTTATGTTCTGTCTACAGGTCATGCACATTCAACCCATGCTCCATATGCATTGCCATTTGCCTGCTCTGATTACCCCATAATATTATGCTGATAAGTTACTCTATACTGACCTCATGTGAGTATCTTTTTAGTGCTCCCTGTGATGGACTGGTATCCCAGTCAAGTTTAGTTCCCACCTGATGTTTGATGCTGCTTGGATTGATTCCATCACACTGCAACCATAAATTTGATTAAACACTCTTGAAAATCAATGGGCAGATGTTGCAGCTGAAGGAATGAATCTTCCAGTGACATATTATCTGCTGTATGTTTTTCCTAGATCAGCCAATGGATATAATAGGCTTATTAATATCTTTGACAGTTTTGTAACTTTTCTTGTTTTCAGTATAATAGTAATAATTCTTTATATCTCACTTGTCCAAACACTTCCACACAGGGAGGACCTTGGACATGAACCAATGATCTCCTTACTGTGAGGCAGTATAAGCACATCTTATACAACACTGCTACCTAACAATCATTTTTATCTGCAATGGTCTATTTGTCTAAAAATCACAGCCTATTTATACTATTTTCCAAGCACATACACCTGATGAAGCCTGAACAACCAAAATATCAGGCTTTTAACACTTGTTAGTATGAAATTTACCTTAAGCATTTTCTTTTTTTAAATTGCTGGAAGCATGTTTGCAGATGCTTCCACTAATTGTGGTTCAGCCATTTACCCAGTGTAAGGGGGCAATCCTAATTGAACAGAGAGACTTTAGATGCCAGTTTCTCCATCAATACCCATACCTACTTTGTTCAATGCAATAGCTGACAGAACCTGTTTAAACAGCTTTGAGTGTGAAGCAGGAAGCAACCCTAAATGAGGTTTCGGGCCAATGCAGATTGCACTCATGAACACACCCATGTTTACTTACACAGGACCTCTGTCAGTTGTAGGAGAAAAAAATATTAGTCTGAGAAAAACACTTGCAGATATGAGGAGAATGTACAAACTCTACACAGACTAGCTCGGCATGGGACTGAAGTCTCCTGCCAGTGTAAAGCAGCAGCAGCTCTAATTCTTGATATTTAATTTTGTATCATCAAAACTTAATTTTTTGTCAAAAACATGCAAAACATTCTGAAAATTAGCAACCTGGGAGAATACTTTTTTTAGATCAGAGTTTATAAGGTATAAAATGAGTGATGCAATTACTTAAGACTTATATGGTTTAAAATGACAACTAAACATAAAATACAATATTTTTCTTTACATCCTGTTGATATTTCCATGACTTCCTGTTTCTGTTGCACTTAAGACTAAAAGGAAACTGATCTTGCTGTACTTTTACCATGTAATTTTTTTTTTAAATGAATATCAATGTCATTTCAGAATAATGTACCTGTTAAAATGTCTGTGCTTTATTCAGATATTGTCTGATTGGTTGTTGTGCCACAGTTTAAAAAAGCAGGTGAAAATGGCTCATAAAATAATGAAACATTACAACACACAACCTAGACTCAATTCAAAGTACATATACTACTGAATACCCTTGTAACAGTTTCACTTTAAATTTTATTACTCACTATGCTTAATCAGATAAATAACTTACAGCACTGCTTAAACATTTTTCTTTACAATTTTATAGTTTAGTTACTGCATTTAACCTTGGGTGATCTTCCCTTTTTTTACTTGCATTACATACAAACTCAGGAAACAAACCACAATGTTCTTTGAGCCGCTTTTTAAATAATTGTTAAAGCGATAATTACACAAGATATCATCATTAATATGACCACCTCTGTACCTTTCCATAAGTTTATATTTCCATTTAGATATCAAATGAATTACTTTCATGCTTTCAAGAATTTTCTGTTATAGCCACCACCTAATGTATATTTTACTTTTATAATAAAATACCACACATTATTTAACCACTGGTTGAAAATCTTATCCTTCAGGAAAGAAGAATAAAAAAAGAATACATTTCCATGTATTGCTAAGTTAAGGAAAGTAACAAAGGCTTTAAGGTTTAGATGGAACAATTACAGAACAAATGCATCAGTCTGGTTAGATAGAAATCAAACATGATGTTATTTAGAAAAACGGATCATATAGAAATGAGGTTTAAATACTGTGTAGGTTTGTTCTGTCCACCTTCTTTTATGTCAAGGAAGAATTCAAACTGAAAGCAAGTGACAAAAGTCTGCAGCCAGTCACGACGTACAGGAGCTAAGGCACAACACATAAGCCTGCTATAGGGCTAATAACTCTCACTTGACTCCCTGCTTCTTATATTTTACTACCTTCAGAAGCCCTCCAATAGGACTCTGAAAAGATGTGGGCACTCTTAACCCAGTGACTACATTGCTCTCATAGTTCAAGATGGTTGCTGCCTGTATGGATTAAGTTAGAAAAAAAATGAAAGGATGGCAGTATACAAAGAAAATTCTTCTCACCATAGGACAATAATATACAGTCATATGAAAAAGTTTGGGAACCCCTCTCAGCCTGCATAATAATTTACTCTACTTTCAACAAAAAAGACAACAGTGGTATGTCTTTCATTTCCTAGGAACATCTGAGTATTGGGGTGTTTTCTGAACAAAGATTTTTAGTGAAGCAGTATTTAGTTATATGAAATTAAATGAAATGTGAAAAACTGGCTGTGCAAAAATTTGGGTACCCTTGTAATTTTGCTGATTTGAATGCATGTAACTGCTCAATACTGATTACTTACAACACCAAATTGGTTGGATTAGCTCATTAAGCCTTGAACTTCATAGACAGGTGTGTTCAATCATGAGAAAAGGTATTTAAGGTGGTCAATTGCAAGTTGTGCTTCCCTTTGACTCTCCTCTGAAGAGTGACAGCATGGGATCCTCATAGCAACTCTCAAAAGATCTGAAAACAAAGATTGTTCAGTATCATGGTTTAGGGGAAGGCTACAAAAAGCTATCTCAGATGTTTAAACTGTCAGTTTCAACTGTAAGGAATGAAATTAGGAAATGGAAGGCCACAGTTGCTGTTAAACCCAAGTCTAGCAGGCCAAGAAAAATACAGGAGTGGAATACGTGCAGGATTGTGAGAATGGTTACTGACAACCCACAGATCACCTCCAAAGACCTGCAAGAACATCTTGCTGCAGATGTTGTATCTGTACACTGTTCTACAATTCGGCGCAATTTGCACAAAGAACATCTGTATGGCAAGGTGATGAGAAAGAAGCCCTTTCTGCACTCACGCCACAAACAGAGTCGCTTGTTGTATGCAAATGCTCATTTAGACAAGCCAGATTCATTTTGGAACAAAGTGCTTTGGACTGATGAGACAAAAATTGAGTTATTTGGTCATAACAAAAAGCGCTTTGCATGGCAGAAGAAGAACACCGCATTCCAAGAAAGTTATGCAGGGGTTGGATATTCCAACAAGACAATGACCCAAAACACAGTTCGAAATCTACAAAGGCATTCATGCAGAGGGAGAAGTACAATGTTCTGGAATGGCCGTCACAGTCCCCTTACTTGAATATCATCGAAAATCTATGGGATGATTTGAAGCAGGCTGTCCATGCTCGGAAGCCATCAAATTTGGAGAGATTTTGTATGGAAGAATGGTCAAAAATACCTTCATTCAGAATCCAGACACTCAGCAAAGGATATAGGAGGCATCTAGAGGCTGTTATATTTGGAAAAGGAGGCTCAACTAAGTACTGATGTAATATCTCTGTTGGGGTGCCCAAATTTATGTACCGGTCTAATTTTGTTATGATGCATATTGCATATTTTCTGTTAATCCAATAAACTTAATGTCACTGCTGAAATACTACTGTTCCCATAAGGCATGTCATATATTAAAAGGAAGTTGCTACTTTGAAAGCTCAGCCAATGATAAACAAAAATCCAGAGAATTAAGAGGGTTCCCAAACTTTTTCATATGACTGTATTTATTCTTTTTTCAAAGCTGCACAATTTCATAATTATTATAAAACATCCATTCTTCTTACCACCCATGCCTGCTTAATCCAATTTACAGAAAGCACTTTTTGAATTTCTTATATATAAAAACATATTAAAAACCATATCTGTCAGCTGGTCTCATTATTTCCGATGTAACAATACTTCTGAATACAATAAAGTAACATATACATATGCAGCATTTGTCATTGCTACATATTCGATTTTGTATAATGGTATGGAATATGGATATTGTCATATTGTTATTCAGGGATCTCCAGCCCTAGTCCTGAAGGGCTATAGTGGCTAGAGCTTTGTGAACCAATAGATCACCACATTAGAAGCCAGTTCCTGCTATTGTAAGTAGTTATTTAATTCTTAGCCTCATTAACATTCTTATCCTTCCTTTTCAGGCATTTCTGATTGCCTAGTTGTTGTTCATGTAGAATTGGCACATTTTTCCCTTTTCTGTGTGGGTTTTCTTCCATGCGCTCCTATTTTCATCCAACATTACAAAAGACATGCTTGTTAAGTTGACTGGTGAATCCAAACTGACCCTCTGTTAATACAAGTGTGGGTGTGTATGTGTGCAAGTAGGCCTGCAAAGGCTGGCATCCTGCCTAACGTCCACAGCTGTTAGGGTACGCTCCAAGCCTACATGACATTGATTTTGTGGATATGAAAGTAGCATGTTGTTTCATTATGCTCCTTAATGCTGAAGTGCCATGGTGGCATAATGGTTAAAATTACTATTTAATGGACTACATACCCTTGGTTCTAATCTTGTATCAGTTGTCTATGTGGAGTAGCTCATTCTTACCTTACCTGCATGGGGTTTTCATCTCATGCTCTATGTGTTTTAGGTTAATTGAATATTATAACCTTGCCCTGTGGGTTTACGTATGTATAGGATATTTACCTATGATGTATTGGGGCCTATAACCCCCACTGTCATTTTGAGTAGTTATGATACTTAGAAATACAGTCAAAATTTAAAGATTAAAAAAAGTTTTCAGTACTAATGATTCTTAACTCTTCACATTAAAGCATTCTATGTAAGACCATCCTTCCATATTCCAAAACTCCTTACTCTGAGCAGGGCTATGGGTAAGCAGCAGCCGATCCTAGCAAGCATTGGCTTCAATGCAAGAACAATCCCTAGACAGGGTGCTAACTTATTACAGGGTGAACACCCACACATATCAGGGGCCAAAGTAGCACTGCCAGTCCTCCAAGTCTGCATGTCTTTGGACTACGGAAGGAAACCTGGGCACACGGAGGAAACCTAGGTTGATACAGGGAAAACATGCATATTCAACACAGGGAGGGCCTGGGACTTAACCCCCAGTCTCTTTGCTGTGAAGCTGTGGCCCCCTTGTACCATAACCCAGTGCTTCAGTGAAGGAGGGGAAAAAAAAAAACGAAGTGGTGGGGGGAAAAGTTTCTACATTGTATAAAAGAGACGTGCGAAGAACAAAAGGAAGGATTCATATCAAAAAATATTTATCATATATGATTTACAATTTCTTAAAAGATGCATTGCTTAATACGTGTTCAGATTCAGCACTGCTAAATCTGACTAGCCATGTGACATTTGCTTTTACCATTTACTTTCATGACCTTTTGGTAAAGCTTTTTAAATGCTACCTTTAGAACAATGGAATGATGTAAATGTGGAGCTAGAAAAATAGAACCTGTATTGTGAATCTGATATTGTAATATTACTTTAAATACATTCTTCTTAAGCTATTACTGCTTTGTTTGTCTTTCATGTTTCTGTTGCGCAGGGCAGATGGTGGATTAGCCCCAAGCTAGTAAACCTCAGTTAGTATTACCATATATGGATGACATGAGTTTATTTTATTTTATTTTTTTTACCAACTTTACCCGAGTAAATGTTTGAAGCAGGTATGAACTGTGTGATGTAACTGTAACTTTGGACATACCGTAAAAAATAAAAGTGTGTGGGGAAAGATACAGAATATTTCAAAGCTTTGTTTAAATCTATCACTATAATATACTTTATGGTGGACCTTCTTTTAATTTAAGCAATATCCATGGAAAGCAAACAACTCAAACAAAATGTTGATTTAAGGATTTGATGAGATCCGTGCACCTCAAGCCACTCTAATTGTGGCAGAGAAGCGTGAAATTTACACGAACAGTATTACACACCCTGTACATATACTTAATCAGTTTTTCACTATTACATATTTTAAACCATATCAGAAGGAAAAACACCAGTAACATTTTTCAAAACTCAAGGTAGAGCAAGTCCATTTTTGAATTGTATCTCCAAAAATACAAAGTAAAGAAATCTCTTTCTTAATGAGACATAGTTTATTAGTCGTAATCTGCTCCTTCAAGATTTATAACCTTTCAAGAGATTCTTTAAATCATTCTTTCCAAAAACATTATGTAATCTGCTCTTATAGCACCACCTATTAAAACTGGAGAAGCAATGTGTCACATTTTACTTTAAAGAATAAGTATTATTACATTTTATATTGATCCTAGACATTTATTCAAACATCACATAATGCTTTTGTGGACACCTGTCTCTTAGAAACCCTAACCTAGCTGGTTTTCTGGGTGTGTCTAGTAACTTTCAAACTTGAATCAAACGCTCGACTAAAAACATTTAGTACAATTGCCTAGTGCCGGTTAATCAAAGGATTTTTTAAAATATGAAAAATTACTTACCTTTAACCATTTTTAGAAATGACGTGACTTGCAGTTTGTACTCACTTAGGAGAATTAACATGCCCAAGACATTTCTCTTTAAAACCATGTGCAACACTTAATATTTCATAGTATTAAAAGAGATAATGGTGTAAAATGATAAGTGGCTTGATGTGAAACAGTTGTTATATAATATATATTGCCATTTTAATAGGAGATAAAATTTAAAACTATAGATGTATTAAATAGATTAGACAGACATATAAGCACAAAAATGTCTTCATTTGATAATGAACTTTGTATTAAAGTATGTGGGAATAGCAATCATCTTCTCTATCAATGTGAAGACAAAGCCTGGAAGGAGATGACAATTTATCAATGGTAATTCTGCATTAAAGGCCTGTATGACACAGCATCGCCAGATATTGAGCAAAAATGTAAAAATAAGTTAAATTACAAAGGGAAGATTATTATAATGTTTGTAACAACCCTTGGCTTTGTTTTCATAAGCATTTTTTCCTCAATTTTACATTATATGCCTAACGAAATTACTTATTCTGAAAAGAAAATATTGCTTCCTGTAGTTTGTGGAATTTCCTTTGTGCTGGGTGCTGCAAGCCTATTTCCAGCGAATGAACTGGAACAATTAGCCCTGCAGTGTTCCCTACACCTTTGGGTATATGTATACATATCCAACCTAAACTTTTCAGTTTAACAATTGTACATGAAGTTCATTGCCCATATTAAAATGGCAAACATCTGCAGTTGTTTTTGTTTAGTCTTTCTAGTTGATGCCAGTGCCATTTGTACCTATAAAACTAGCCACAGTAACTTGGGAGTTAAATAAACAAATAAATAATCTTTATTATTCCCCCATCAATGAGGAGGACCATGTCACCAAGGAAGCCTGTTTGTATTCCTTTCAATTTGTGCAAAAAAGCAAATGGTATGATGCTCCTGTTTCAAGGAAGAGCAGAGTCCTGGTACGGAAAGAACAGGTATGTCTATAGAAAATTATTTTTGTCAATTATTTTCTGGCCTATGCTGACCAGAAATCACCTGGCCACATGGTAGTTAGCATTGCTACCAGATGTGCAGTGTGTGGTTCAAGTCATGCAGTGTGTCTAGCCTGCATATTCTTTCCATGTTGTTGAGGCTTGTCAACTGTCATTACAAAGTTGTTTGATTCTAAACTTGAGGTGTTGCCATTTCAATATAGGCAGTACTACAGCCAATATATTTCCCAGTAGGTGGTTGTGAGGCTCTCATCACTTTTAAATCTCTTTGGTTGTACTTTGACAGATGATGATGTCAGAGGGTATCACAATGACCTGATGCCAATCGAGTCAAGCAATGTACCAGCATCCTATTGCTTTATTGATTTTTTTTTTTTGTGATATAAAACGTGCATGAACGTTTCATAGAGAGAAAGAGAGAGATATTAGTTAATTTATTTATAGTAATGTTATAATATGTTTTATAGTCTCACCAGAATTTTTCATGATAAAAAAAAAACACCACTGCAATTTACCAATATCGACTGTTGCACAAAGTAAAATTACCCAATGAGCAAATGTAATGAACATTTCTTTTACTTAACTCTTTAATTAACCCATACCCATTATCATTAAGCAGTAAAGTATACCAATGTAAATATTTTTGGAGAATCAGTTGGTCTAGCCTTCATACTCAAATGAAAGGTTGCTACTGTAAACGAATTGGATGCTGCTGCGAACAGGGCGTCAGAATTTTACTTGTTCTTGCTTTTGTTTTGTTAATAATATGCTCGGTCTTAACAGAGTAAAAATTGATACTTTTTCTGGAAAAAAAAATACCAGAGGGCAAACAAACAGTAAATATCACTTTTTAGCTATACAGAAAATAGTTATTTGCATCTGTCTACTTGTGATTCTCCCAGGTAAGCACTCTGGAAAACCACCGCCCCTAAGACCCCCACCCCCATAGCGCCGCCACCTCTATCTACTGAGATTATTATCTCTAGAGATCTTAGAAGTTACTACTGTAGGTAGGAAATCCAACCACGCTAGTGATGAGTTATTCAACTCTACAATAGTTGAGTGAACAGGATAAGATGACTTAATTTTGGTGCTAATTTGTTGACCCAATGTAAATGCATTTTAAAGTAAACGCAACTTGTGTGTTAGGTTTTTAAACCTTTCTCTTTAGTGGTAATTTGTGTCGTTTGACTTTCCTTCCCTTCAAATTTTGTGTTTGTTTACTTCTACAAGGATGTAGTAATTATTTGGTTTTAATTTTCTCACAGATCCTTTGTGCCTCTTCATGCCTTCTCATTCTCAGACGCACTTAATCTATATACTGTAAATTAATCTCCTTACCATAACTAAATAAAC
The DNA here is from genome assembly GCF_900747795.2 of Erpetoichthys calabaricus. Classification (NCBI taxonomy): domain Eukaryota; kingdom Metazoa; phylum Chordata; class Cladistia; order Polypteriformes; family Polypteridae; genus Erpetoichthys; species Erpetoichthys calabaricus. The sequence continues at coordinate 99,046,228 of NC_041395.2, forward strand.
TTAAAATTACCTAAATTACTTTGGTCGGATTATCGCGAGTGCCTACTGTTTCCCCGAGTCATATACAACAAATTCCGATGTCCGGTACCGCAAAAGACAGAGACCACTTAGAGATAAAATAATTATAAAAAAATAAAATAACTTATTTCAAGCAAAACAAAACAAGCAAACAAGCCATCTAAATACCGTCATGTACTCCTTTATGTCGATAACCAGTCAAAGTAGGGCTCAGTCAAACCAGAAATACAGCACCGTGAACGAAATCCAAAATTCAACATCTTCAAACTTTTTGAAAGTTAATGAAAAGTACCCACCTCGTCTTCGTCAGCAGCGGCGCTCATGATGACTGAGGGTTCAGTTCCATACATTCATATACCGTGATCGGTTTTGTCCCGTCGAGTAAATCTTTTTAGATACTGTCGAGTATGCAGCACTCACTTCCGCGTGCACCTGAGGAGGTTTAGCCCAGGCTTCCTTCGGTCGGTAGGTGGGCGGGCATGCGCGTCCGCGCGCTCACCTGAGCTCCGCCGCTCGCAACTTAATAAAAGGAGTCGCTTTAGCGCGCTGTTTCCTGCGCGTACTGCACACCCACGCAGAACTGAAATTCGGCGTCTTGTAAACGAAACTTGGTTTTGAAACTTTTTTTCGTTGTCATGGGAACTTGTAAATTTCTTACAGTCACGTGCATCAAAAACTTATGAAAACACAAATGTTTGGAAAAAAACGGGTGAGCTCAACGCCGGTCAATTTCGTTTTGAATGATAACGAGAAAATAGTCTAATCGAGGTAGAAAAGTCTCCGAGTTGCTGTTTCGGATTTACAGCGTTGCCTTTTACTCCAGAAGCTACTGCGCTTTCTATGAATCTGACTCAAACATTTGTGTGGCATTTGCCTTTAAGCAACATCCTTCACAGCCACAGTGTCCTTAGATTCATTTTGTTTTAAACGAACAGCCGGCACCCGCCATGCTTCCTCCCATCATATTCTTAAACATATTTGACATAACTAAGTTTAGGTCCTCAGTGTCCAGGAATTGCCACAAGGTAGTGAGCATTCAACCCCCAGGGCGCCAGGCCTTTACAAGTCACACTCACACACTGGGCAGTTTAAATTCTTCGTTTAACATACACAGATCAGCCATTAAAACTACATAGGCCTACCTAATATTATGTAGGTCGTCCTTTGACCCATCAAGGTGTGGACTCAATAAGACCTCTGATGGTGCTCTGTGGTTGGATTCTACTTGTTTTTCCAGCACATTTCACACTTGCTCGATCAGATTGATATCTGGGGAATTTGGAGGTCAAATCAACACCTTGAAGTGTTTGTTATGTTCCTCAAACCATTTTTAAGCAGTTTTTTGCATTATCCTTCTGATAGAGGACTCTGCCATCAGGGAATACCACTGCCATGAAGAGATGTATGTGGTCTGCAACAATCTTTAGGTACTGTAGGTGGCATGTGTCAAAGTAACTTTCACATGAATGCCAGAACTCAAGGTTTCCCAACAGAACATTGCCCAGTGCATCACACTGCCTTTGTCAGCTTGCCAACTTCTCATAGTGCATCCTGCTGCCATCTCTTTCCCAGGTAAACAACACACAACTGTCCACATGATCTAAAGGAAAACATGACTTTTCAGACCAGGCCACCTTCTTCTATTGTTTCATGGTCCAGTTTTAATGCTCAAATGCCCATTGTAGTCACTTTCAGTAGTGGACAGGAGTCGGCATTGGAACTCTGACCAGCTACAAGAGGACTCTTAAAGTCCATGACGAGAATCTCAAAGGTCTTCATTATGTGAGACATAAGTGCCACTGTAGGTGAAGAGGTATCTGTCATCTTTGGAAAAGGAACAATACAGGACATTTTCCACAGCAGTGGCACTTTCTGAAGCCTTAGGGACACACTGAACAGGTGACAGAGGACACCAAAAAGTTGGTCAGTACTGGCCTTAAGAACTCGAGTGCTGACTCCATCTGGTCCCACAGCTTTTCTTGTGTGTAGCTCCTTCAGTTGTCTCAAGGACTTGTTTGGAATCACAGGAAACATCACATTATGCAACTCTCTTATGATTTTCCAACACATTTTCAAATGTCCAAAGTATCACAAATATTTTTCCTGATAGTGCTGGAGCCTGTACAAATATATTCACGGTATGGTCAGTTATGACACAGTCCTGGCTCTTTTTTTTCCTTTCTCAATTCTGTCATTGCGCAACAAAAATGGGACAGCAGACAGAGAAACCTATGTTTTGTTTGCACAGTCTAGAACTCCTGTGTTTCTTCTTTCTTCATGGTGGCATTGTATGTCTGAGTGAACATTCATTTGTTTTCAGATCTCACACACACAGGAGGCCACCCATAGATTAGATTAGATTATTTATTTATAAAAGCACATTTAACACAACAGAGTTTACGGCAAAGTGCTGTACAAAGAAGCATTAAAATAAACACAATGCAAACAATCATGCAGAACCAGATTAATAAAACAACCAATTATAACATCCACCACAATCCCATTGAATATATTGAAAGGCGGAATAAAACAAGAAGGTCTTAACCCGATTTTTAAAAACCTCAATGGAGGATAAAGAATTGATGTGAAAAGGCAAGTCATTCCAAAGCCTAGGAGCAATAATTGAGAAAGCTCTGTCTCCCCTAGACTTCAGATGAGAATTTGGAACTACAAGGAGTAGTCGTCCAGATGACCTCAATGCTCTTGGTGCCACTTAGGGGTGAAGGAGGTCACATATGTATTTTGGAGTTAAGACCATACAAGGCTTTAAAAACAAACAAGATTTTAAAATCAATGCAATACCTCACCAGTAGCCAGTGCAGAGAGGCTAAAATGGGGGAGATATGATCCTTTTTTCTTGACCCCATTAAGAATTTAGCTGCAGCGTTTTGAACCAGGTGAAGGAACGACAGAGTAGATTTGGCCAGTGCCACATATAAGGAATTACAATAACCTAGCTGAGATTTAATAAAGGCATGGATGACTGTTTCCAAGTCCTTCAGTGAAAGAAAGTGTTACAGTTTAGAAATTTGCCTCAGTTGGTAAAAACTGGACTTTATTACCATGGAGATTTGTTTTTCAAAACTTAGTGATGACACGAAGATAATACCTAGGTTTCTGACATCATTATGAATCATTGCTGCCAAGGAGCTTAACTGAGTGCCAATTTCAACTGCAGATGTGGTAGGACAAAAAATAATGACCTCTCTTTTATTTTCATTTAACTGTAAGAAATTTTGTGACATCCAAGATTCAATATCCTCAAAGCATTTCAACAGCTTTTTTACAGATGAAGTGAAGTCAGGACTAACTTTGAGGTACAGCTGTATATCCTCAGCATAACAATGATACGCAACATCATGTTTGTAAAAGATGGCCGCCAAGGGGAGCAGATAAAGGGAAAATAGAAGGGGAGCCAGGATAGAACCTTGAGGGATGCCTTCTGTGAGAGGAGCTGGCTATGAAAAAGTCCCATCTATGTTAACAGACATAGATCTACCTTTAAGGTAGGACTCAAACCATTTCAGTGCACAGCCTTGAATGCCTACTTCATCCTCAAGCCATTTTAACAGAACTCCATGGTCCTCTGTGTCAAATGCCGCACTGAGATCCAGTAAGACTAAGATTGCAGAATAGCCCGAGTCCAAAGTTAATAGAATATCATTTGTTACCTTCAGCAGAGCCGATTCAGTACTATGAAGTTTTTTAAAACCTGACTGAAATACATCACATACATTGTTATCCACCAGATATGAAATTAACTGCAAAGAAACCACTTTGTTCATAATTTTGGACAGAAAATGGGAGCTTGGAAATAGGCCTATAGTTTGAAAGAGCTGTAGGATCAAGTGTGGGCTTCTTCAGCAAAGGCTGAACAATTGCATGTTTAAAGTTGTCAGGAGTTACACCAGATTTTAAACAGTTGTTTATAATAGCAAAAACGATTGGACTAAAAGCTCTGAAAGTATCTTTAAATAGGCGTGAGGGTAAGATATCTAGCGGATAATATGAAGGTTTCATATGCAGGATTATATCAGCTAGCTGAGAAGAAGAATTAGGTTGAAAGAAAGTAAACTGGCTGTGCACTAACCTTAGAGGGACTGGTGTCAACCCACAGTGATCAACACCTGGTAGAGTAATGCTGGAACAAATGGCTAGGATTTTATTTATTAAATAGTTGAGAAAAAGCTCACAGATCTCAGGCATACTCTCAGGGAAGACACTGACAGGTGGATTTAAGAGAATGTTTATGGTGCTAAACAGGACCCTAGGTCTTGAGGCAGCATTAGCAATTATACAAGATAAAAATCTGATTTTGCTGACCTCACAGCCTCTTGACAGGACTTCCAGTGAGTTCTGAGAGTTTCATAAGAGACCTGTAGTTTGTCCTTTTTCCAACTACTCTCAGCCTGCCTGCATTCCTGTCTGAGTGCATGAGTGGCGTCATTTAACCAGGGCTGAACATGGTCTTTTACCTCGGCTCTCCTTAACGTTAAGGGTGCGACCAGATCCAGAGTATCCTTACAAGTGAGATCAAGAAGTGTAAATATATCAGTAATATCCGAGCACATGGAGAGGGCTTCTAGCACAAAGGGTAAATGAATGACAGTGAACATATCACAGAATTTCAGCAGTGTGTCAGCATTTATAGTATATACTATATACTATGACTTCATAAAAAGCGCTCTGGTTTAGTGAAATTGATGGGCGGACACAAAAACTTAATTTCAAAAACAACTGCAAAATGATCAGAAATGCCGGCATCAGAGATCTCCAGGTCATTTGCAGAGAGGCCAAGTGTTAGAATTAAGTCCAATGAATGTCCTCCCTGATTTGTGGGACTTGACACCACCTGAGTAAAATTAAAAGAGTCCACAAGACCTAAAAAATCTTCAACCAGGGCTTTTATCGGACAACAAACATGAATGTTAAAATCTCCCAGAATCAGCATTCTATCAGCACGTGACACCATGAAAGAGAAGAACTCTGAAAACTTCTGGACAAAATCCTTATTATATCCAGGAGCTCTATAAACCAGTGCGCACAGTACAGGATTTGTAAGATCAATTTTAAACAGCTAAGCCTCAAAAGTGGAGAAACTGTCTACAGTGAAAAGTCTACATTTAAAACCATAGCAAGCCCACCATCTCAACCAGCGATTCTAGGTGAGCTAAAAAAAGGTACAATCAGGAGGGGAGAGATCATGGAGAGAAACTGAGTCGCCAGCACGTAACCAAGTCTCTGCCGTAAATGGAAAATTCAGGTTGCAAGACGTAAAAAAGTAATTTAACATAAAAGATTTGTTGGCTCTGCGGTGGGTTGGCACCCTGCCCAGGATTGGTTCCTGCCTTGTGCTCTGTGTTGGCTGGGATTGGCTCCAGCAGACCCCCGTGACCCTGTGTTCGGATTCAGCGGGTTGGAAAATGGATGGATGGATGGATTTGTTGGCTATGGACCGAACATTCATTAAGGCCATCTTCAAGGAGATGTTTGAAGGTGTTTCAAAGTCTTTTTGATTGATCCTTATTATACGTGAGTATTGATGTGAGCGAAGGTTATCAAAGATAACTCCTCTGGCCCTTGCACTTGATCCACAGAGAGACAATCCAGTAGCAGAATAGATGGTAGGAATTAAATTGACAGTCAGAGAACCGAAGGGCATACTCCAGTACAGCCTCCGACGAGAACCGTGATGTATAAAGTGGGGCCATCTAAAAATTCCTAGGGCAACATTGTTATTATATAATCCAGTTCGTAGGCAAGGCATCCAGTTCAAACTCCTCAGCTCAACAGATGAATAAGCAAGCGCCATGAAAATGCATACGCTTTATCCCAAAAGCTGAAGAACAGGGGATCAGATCCAGAAAAACTGATATAAAATAAAAACTAGTCACTCTTCAAGCAGCCACCTGCTCCCCAACATGCCACCCTTGCACAAAGATTCAAAAACACGTTAGCCAGCCGGCCCCACGGCAGAACGGACAGACAACCGAACAAAACCCGAAAGAAAGTTACAACTTACTCACAGTATGCCGGGTCAGACCGAAGTGTCATGAGCAAGTGAGAGCTTGTGCAAACCCTAAGATAGCCAGTGAGATCTTAATGAAGGCAATGGAACAACTACAGGTAGACATCCAAACAATTACAGGTCTCCAAAAAGTTCAGGAGAAAAAATAAACTCAGAAGGTCCCAATCAGGAACACGAAGAAAGATCCCGCAACAAACACAACAAAAACAAGAACAGGCAGTGGCAGACAAAACATGCCAGGGTTTGCCCACCCAAATTAAGACTGTTGTGATTACTCGCACAAAATAGTCAAAGTGGTGTGAGGCCTTCAAAAATAGCTAGGGAAGCTGGCCTGACTTCCACCAGCCAGCCCAGAGTAGGTGCACTTAAAGGCAGCATAGTTTTCAGTTGAGTGGCTGGCTTTGGTCTACACCTGGCTAAAATGTGCTTAACTCTCAAAGTTAAAAAACATATTTTGAACTGCACAATATTATAAAAAAAAACAATGGAAAACAAGGAATGATAATGAAAAGAAAACAAAGAAGACATGTGTGATGTGTTAAACATCCCTCTGTGTTGTATGTTTTTCTATTATCTCATTGCTTGTTGGAGCTTCTGTCAGTCAAATGAATGACCTGAGATATGAAGCTGATATGATGTGGGGGATCTGTGAAAATTTCATGACAATTCACAGGCAAGTTTTAATAGAAGGCTGTAGTAACCCAAGGAATATGTTGGTTGGGGTGAAGAAAGAGCTATTAGGAGTGAATCTCATTGGCATACAGATTGCTGGTACATCCATCAAAACCAAATATGAGTAATCTAGATCACACACTTTCCACATTGTTCAGTGGTAGAGCAATGTTTCCTCTAATTGTTTGTAGTGATTATTGAATGTAAATAACATATGAGCTGGTACTTACCGTTTAATGGTGCAAAGCACAACTACACAAATGATGAGTTAGAGGATTGGGGGTCTCATGGAGTATCGGGCATCACGAAGCATAAACACACGGCTGGGTTGGGGTTGGTGGTCCCTTGTGGAGTTTCGGGACTTACAGCTGTGTGGCACTTTCAAAATGTTGCATGGGAGGGAAAGTGAGCCAGACAAAAACAGCAGTGTGACAGTTCCAAAGTGCTGCACAGCATCCAGTAAAAAGGTGTCCTGCTGTGCACCAGCGCAGGCTAGACGGAACATAGTGGTGGAGCAAGCTGGCTTGATGGATTAGGCTTCAGGAAGGTCAGTTGTAGCTGGATATTTTTCATCAGCTCCACTAGTAGGTCAGGACTGAGTGAACAAGCAATTTATTGAGTGGCTGAGCTGGATGGTTTTAAAAGACATTCCACTGGAAGATTTGACAGGGATCTTTATTATCTGCACTGGAGCAGTTTGTTTGGTTGCAACATAAACCAAATGGGATTGCCGCAGTAGTTATGCTCCTGATTCAGATTAACCCGTGAGAGTCTAGAAAGGTACTGCACTGAGATCAAGTTATTGGCACACTGTGAATATCGAAACTGAAAAACGGTTCTGTGGACTACACAAAATGTAGAAGAAGGCCATAAGTCCCTGGCCCAAAGAATGAAGACTAAATTATTTATTGTTTTAAAAAAAGAAAACTTTAAAAAGATATCAGGAATTCTAAGATACCAAAATTACCAAAATCCAAAAAAAAGGCTCTTTAGCAAAGCTAAATACTAAAGGTTGGATGCCCCCCAAGGGAGGGAGAAAACTACATCTGAAAAAACAAGAGCCAACAGCCAGGAAACAGTAAAATATTTAAAAATTATAATCCAAATGTAATGGTCAAAAAACCAACAAAACATATAATTAATAAGGACTATCAAAAGGGGAGCCAAACAACATTATCAGGATCAGCACTTGCCAGTGGTAGCATTTGCAGAGTCAGGAGGCCACTTCCCCTTCTACTTAAACACAGAAAGAACAAGAAGTGTAACACAGCATGTGACAAACTATAGGAATTACAAAATGATTAACAAACAAGAAAATGCTAAACAAAAAACAATACAATACAAAATGAAAAAAAAAATACAACAAAAAACAACAAAATAAACAGAAGGAAAATGAAATTAAAGCAAGGGAGGAAGCCCTTACTTAGACAGAGTTCTGCTACACCCTCAGCGGCCGCTGCTGCTGTGTTCCCACCTCCATGTCCGCCCACCTGTAGGCAGAGTACAATACTTGTGGACCAGAGAAAAATCTAAAAGATCCGTGCTGCCTAGAGAAAACATTTAGACTTCATTGAGGAAATGCAGTTGGGAAACACCAGAGCCCCTGTTTAAGTAGGACAGCATTGGTCCCAACAACAAAGAAAAACAACTAAGGTGTCCTCTTATACCTTGGGGATGGGAACAGCTGCCACCTGCATATCTGGATCAGGGGCAGGGTACTGAAGACATTAGTGAACACTGAGGTTATGGTTTTGATCATGTAGTGGTCCTCCACAAAATCGGTTAACTGCCACAAGTTAGGAGAGGCTGTGGTTACCCCATACATTGGCAGGCAACAGTGGTTGCACAGAGTCTGGGTTGTAGCTATAATACACCTCTATAAAGAATAGGTGGACTAGATGCAGCAGCTTGCAATCTGACATGACTTGGTTTAATGCATCATTCACTTTCCCTGTTGCAGAGGCAAAAAATATCCTATGAACACCTCTCAATACAGTCATCGAAATTGTTGCCATCCCCTTGCACACTACACTGAAAACGTCCCCCAATTAAAACAGCACATTGGGGTCTTTGTGGGACATTTAACTGTAACAGTTTAGCAGGTACTTACTAATCTATCACTAGAATACTACAAAACATTTGCTACTTCCCTAGAGGACCTGTGCAGTATTATTTGACCCAAGTGATGCTCACTCTCTATAAAGCTATGCTCCCCAACACATCCCTTTCAGTTGCCAAGTGATCAAAGGCAAGATCATCCAGGGTATATTAACAACAGAGATTGGAAGCCTTTGCAGTCCTCAAAGAGGACTATAGTAGAAGGTTTATGTGAGGACTAAAGTCAAGTCCATGACATCTCCCACAAAGACTCATACACATTTCCCTATATAGATAAAAGTTTGGACATCATCAAAAGAGTGAACTAGTTTTCACTGTTTGAACTCAGACGTGTACTGTACTGTCTTCAAGGAGATGATAGCATTTATAAAGGGGGATGAATTCTGGAATTTTTCGGAGTTATGCCATTTATTTGTATAACGCATCAGGCCCCTTTAAACTGCTAATGGACAAGGTACTGGATGGCTTACTATGCTTGTGGAGCCATGTGTATTTAAACAATCTGCCATTACATGTACAGTCGTTTACCCTGCACTCACTGAGAATGGTGGTTCAGTGGCTAAGAGAGGCAAATCAGAAGCTATAATACACTGGGGTGCAACATTCTTAAGCCATCCAAGAAAATGATTTGCAAAGCTAGTTATCTGTTCATGAAAACATTAATAAACATTGATACAAAAAAGTATAACAATGTCTTGTGAAATCAGTGTTTTGTGTGGCCCCCTTTTGAATGCAAAACCTAAGTACTTTATTTTGGTAAATTAGTGCATACATTTACTTTTCAGGTAGTTCTATGGTAAATCCTTCGGCACTCCTTTCAGGATTTACCATAAATGTCATTTTGACTTTGACTGTGCTATTCCTTTCTCTGTCAATGTTATCCCACACAGCTACAGTTCTGTGTTGATCTATCTAATACTGTTAGTGTTCCCTCTACAGACTTATACACCAAGTAGGCCTTAATTGTGTTTGCAGTGTATTTGGAAGTCATTACCTTGCCATAATATTGGCAATAAATGTTTTCCCGAAGGGACAGTATGATGAGTCAAATTCTTTATATTTCTTTGGATTCTTCAATCTGTTGATTTTGACCTAGTCTCACACGGCCAGATGTGGCTTTCAAATAAGAATACACACCTGGGGACAACCTGTTAAAATGTTTGTAGCAAATAGCAGCAAAATCCAGCACTGCAAAAGATACATCCACAGGGCTTCTTCCTAAAACCCCCATCTCTACCACCCCAATTCCTCCTGTCCGTGAAGTTTAAACCTCTGGGATTTCAAAGAGAGAGCGAAAAAAAAGAGAGAGGAAACAAAAAGCTAAAAGTGTTGCTATCATTTCAGTATCTAAGTAGCAGAAGGGCACGCACACACCATCACGACTAATTTTCTCTACATTTGAGAAGTACTTCTGTCTACTATATTATCTTTCTGTCATTTTACCTATATGTCATAACAACAGCAAACAGAGCTTAGATAAGCATTGTTAAAATGCTACAGAGTTTCTGCCATGGCAGGTTTGCGTTTCTAATTAGACAATAATGATTATTTCCTTTACTTACTCGTTTAGATGTGCAGTCAGAAGGTGGGTACTGTGCAGCCTCATCTGTGCATCTGCTTGGATCATTAGGCAGATTTGTTAATTCAGGTGTTCTGTGTACAGAAATCTGCATCTCCTGTGACTCTCTTTTACCAGTTTACTTAAAGGGTTAGGCGTTGGGGTAGGGGATAAAAGCCCAAAGGCACACCTGGGCACATAGATCTCACAAAATAAATTTAAATTAAAAACTATACCCTTCCTAAAACCAGTATAAAATAGATTAAAAGTGTATGAAATACTCTTGCACCCCATAAAATTGGTCCTAAATCTGTCCAGAATGTAGTTAAAAGTGATCTATAAAATTATCCATGAAAAAAACACTAAATACAAATTGCAACTAAAATAAGGGTTCAAGAAGTGGTGCCCCCTACTGGTCGAATTAAGATGTGTTTAAAATCCGGATAAAAAAATCAATTAAATACTATCAAATTTAGACACTAAAAGGACATATAAATAGAGGTAAAAGGAATCTATTAAATGCACTACGATTATGTTATAAAAGAGCAAAAATCATAAAGATTATATTAAGACACTAAAATATTTTAAAATTGGAGGCTCATTTAAGGGATAAAAATAGTTTTAAACAGAGTAAAGGACAGTTTTTAAGGTTGGGCAAAGAAAAGAAAGGATTTAAGATTAGGCATGGGTGTTTAGAATATATAGGAGAATAGAGGGTTATTAAGTTTAGGGTTTATAGGAGGGATTGGGGAATCTAATCTAATAGGGTTACTAAGAAAGGATCTTAAGATAAGGCAAGGGTTAGAAAAATAGACAGGTAAACAGTGGGGTTAAGTATAGAATTGGGGCTAGGGGTAGGGGATCTAATCCCATTCAAAATACTTTCTAGGATTAGGGTTGAAGAAAAGAAAGGAATTTAAGATTAGGCATGGGGAAAATGAATTACGAGGAAAACAGAGAGGTTAAGTTTAGAGTTGAGGAAAGGGGCAGGGGGATCTAACTATATGGTTAAAGATAAGGGCAGAAAAGAAAGGAATTTAAGATTAGGAAAGGGGAGGAAAGAAAAGTAAGGGAAAAAGAGGGAACAGATAAGAATGTGAAAGATAGGAAAATGGAATGATATTTTAAAAAAGAAATTAGGTCACCCAGTCTATCTTTGTAGCCAGTACTTGATCAAAGTTTCAGCCGATCCCTTTGTTAAGAGCAGTGAACTTCAATTAAGACGTGATAGTTTTTCTGGGCAGATGGGGAGAAAATCAATCGAATCCCCAAGTACCCGTTCTATCTTGTCATTCACCGATCTCAAAAAGTCCAGCTGGCAGTGCCCTGCAACAGGAATAGGCGCCAAGTGTAATTTAGCTTTTGGAAAAATAAATCTCAAAGATGACATGAGATGGTACAGGCAATTTAGGTTTAGATGGCAAAGAGAGATCCCACACCCCAACCAAGGCAATAACTTGCCGTACATGTGGGCATCGTGAACATTGCCGTAATTTCAATGCCAAATCAGGTATGGTAACATTTGGTACCACCTCAACTTGCACATCTGTCCAGGTACAGTAAACACCACCCAGCTCCAAAAAGTTATTGTCAATCAAGACGAGACATGGTTCAACAAACTTGGGTCCCAAGAAGAGAAATTCCTAACTATATTGATTTGATTAATCTTTTGAGAATTATCTTTTTCACTAAGGGGAATATCAGAATTGGAGTCTGGAGCTAAAACAATTTTTTCCAAATCTCCATTCACTTCAGACCCCTTAGTAAATTACTCTTTATTCTTTATAGATTTTGTTGGAGACATTGTTGAGATATCTTGGGCCCTAGAGTCTGCCGAAGAAAGTATACCATTAGCATTCTCGCCTGACTGAGATAACGAAGATGTCGAGAGAATCGACTGCTCACCCCAGTCCGCCTGCGGAGAAGAACTGGCAACCTCTGGTTTTGGCAAAGCCTCTATTTCTGTCTGTTGTAGCTGATTCAAAAGATTATTCTGAGATGTCAAAGATGTGTCATTAGACAAATAAAGGGCTACCAATTCCCTAAAAGAATTTAAAATAAGGGGTTAAATTTATTAACTTATTTTCTTTTACAATTGAGCACAGCTCTATGCAAAGCAGTTTCATCTAGTTGTGGTAGTTGATCTATCTGACTAGCAATAACCCTTCCATTGTGGTCCCTAAGAGCTTTTACTACCTGTTTTCTCCAATCTTGTGTTAAATTAGCAATAATTTGTAAAAATTCAGGATTGGGACAAGCAGGTTTAAAAAACTGTGAGGCTCTATTAAAATAGTTAAAAATACCTTTTAGATGGTCTGATCTATTCAATACCTCTTCATGATGTTTTGCTTGAAGCAGTTTAAAGTAGATTTTCTGTGCTGATTTAGACGTACTAGATCTAAAATAATAAATACTAAAAGATTAAAAAGAGAAGAGTCCTAAACAACAATGCCAATAGCAACACCAGGCCACACTTGAGGCCTACCAACACTTCTCCATTAAAATAAAGGAAAAAAAGGAAAAGGAAAAAATGACATTCACTAACCAGATGGATTGAGGCCAAGGACCCAGGACAACTGAAGAAGACCTAAGGTAAGTATTTAAGGTAAGTGAAAGGTCAGTATTTTAATCCTTATATATTTGTGATATTGTGGATTGGGTGAAAGATTGAAAAAAAAAGGGGCCAGTAAAAGTCAAAAAAGACAGGTAAAAAAAGTTAAGTAAAAAAGTGGAGTAAAAAAGTGAAACAATACTAAAGTGAAACTTGAAAAATTTGAAAAAAGCTTACTTAAAGGGTTAGGTTTAGAATTAGGTAGACTTTATTATCCTAGAGGGAAATTTGTTTGCAGCAGAAAAGTACAAAAACTGAAGACATTGTTACAGAGATCCAATAGATAAACAAAGACACAACATTTGACAGCCAATGTTACTGAACAAACACACACTCAAGATCAATACAAAGAAGAATAATTACTTTCAACAGTACTCAAAATAATAATGCAGAATTTAACATTTAGCAGTATCCCTACAAGTAACAGAAATTAAAATGTATATACCTATAGGAATCAAAGAGATCTTAAATCTGTTGCTCTTTACCTTTGGAAACCTAAATCTGCAGCCTGATGGCAACAGCTGGAATTTAGAGCAAAGAGGATGGCTACTGTCTGAAAGAACTGAGTTGGCTCAGAAATGCAGCCCTTTTGAAGAAATGTGACACATTGTTCACTTAAAATGCATATTTTGCTGTTCATATTTTCATGAATATAGCTGCCAATTCTTTCAACATTACATCGACTCCCACACTATCGTTGTAACTAAACAACAGAGAGCACACACCTGTGACAACATACCGTTCACATTTACTACTCGTCCATTGATATTTTCAAATGCCCATGTATACTCTAATGCTACAGAAAAGGTTGTTCACTTGCAACAGGTTATGTTTATTTTTAAAATGTGCAATGCACTCTCTGCACATGCAGCATACATTTATATGTCTAATAGGATTCACTGTAAAAAAAATAATGTTAAATTTACAGTAAAATACTGGAAGCTGGGGTCGCCAGAATTTAACTGTAAAAAAGAAGGTGACAATATTTTTTGGTCTATGGTTCACTTTAAAAAAAATGTTAACATTTACGGTAAAATACTGGCAGCTGGGTTGCCAGAAATTTACTGTAATAAATAAGGTGACGATATTTTTTAGGTCTACAGTATAATTTTGTAGAAAAACTATTTGTTCTTTGCAACAAATTCCAACTAAAGGGAATGTTTAATCATAACCAGAAATTCATGTTGTGTAATATATATACCAATCAATAAACAATATGTATTGTCAGGGTCAAACCCAAGTACACAGTTTGCATCAGTAAAGTAACAACAATCAATAACAAGCATGTACCATTTGATTATACACATTGGAAACAATGCAGTGTTTAAGGAAGTTATGGCACGTTGTCTGGTGGGGAAGTAAAGTTTGCTTTTGTGGTGTATAGTTTCTTATCGAATACAACCCACCATAAATCAGCTCCCATAACCTCAAAAAACCTTCAGCACGCAGGGAAAAATACGTCTGCTAACTTGGTTTAAGTTTTTTTTCCCTACTATTCAAAGGTATGCGGTTAATCAGTAACAATATGGTAAAAGGGGGTGTGTCCTTATGCAAATATCGTAACCAGTTTTACTGAAACAGCGCTTTACCGTTTTACATTTTACGGTTGTTTACCTTTGCTATTTAACAGTTTTACACGGTAAAATTAACAGATTTTTTCAGTGTAACTGTAATGCATCAATAAACGGTATTTAGCATATTTTGAAGGTAGAAAAATATCGATTTTACAGAACTTGGCTGTAAAAAATAATGAAATGTATTGTTTAAGATATACAGGTAATTTTCAGTAGAACATAAGGTAACTTTCCTTTTTTTCAGAAAAGGTCTTTTACTTTCACCATTTAGAGTATTTTTATCGTTAAATTTACTGACATTTTTTACAGTGTTGTTATTTAGAAGACTTTGACTGTTGATGGTTCACCATAATCAGAAGTTTGCTGTCTGGGTTAGGGTTAGGGGCACTGGAGTGGTTTAGAAATGTGACACTCAGTGAGTTGTCTAATTACTCCACCCTATTTTAAGCAAATTCATTCCTGGTTATTCTCAGAGGTACGTACAGTATTAAACATCTGGTTCAATAAGACCAGTTTTGACAAATCTATTTTTCGTTTCCTGTGTTCAGCTTGCTTAGTTTCTTAAAATGTCTTTAGGGCAGCCTCAACATCACATTTTAGAAATTCAATTTGATGTTTAATGTTCACAGGACTATATGACTGACAAAGCAAGTTAGTTTAACCATTTCAAAACTTCTCTTCAACACCCCATTTTATCTGTGTTTACTGTTTACTATTTAATCATTCTATTCTAGGTATTTATTAAATTGCACCAATAGCAAACCCGGTTTCACTATTCACTGCCTGATTCATTTGAATCAAGTGTTCTGTTGGCAGAATTAAACACAAGGAATATCAGGTTATCTCAAGAGAGAGGTCTGGGCACTATGCCTGTGCTGTCTCTAACAAGACAGCGGTAAGTTTTCAGAAAACATGTGGCATTTTTGTTAAACTTACTTGTATCATTAGTTTATTTTCATTTATTCTAATCAAGTCAAATTTTACTTATAGAGCACATTTAAAAACAACATAAGTTGACCAAAGTGTTTTATGTAGCTTTTTCACAAGCAAATACACACTTACTTTCCAGATAACCTGCTTTAAAAACAATTTACTTGACTGGCCTAAAATGTTGGTACACTACTATAAAACTGGGAAAATGTCACCCTTTCCATCAAGATGCCTTATTTTTGGACTACGGTATAAACTGTGCAGCCTTGGATAATGGTCCTGCTTTTGGCATGCTAGGCCACCTCTTGATGCTATTGTTTCTCAAAGATCAATGCGTTATATCTGAAGACAAAAATATTGCACTCACTAAAGGAGAAAGACAGAAGCAGGTATAAAGTAATAAACTTTAACAGGTCCTTTTTACTGAGGTCGTTGCTGAGCACACGTTACACCAAATGTCTCACCACAGATGAGATTGAGTGATTCCTTGCTGGTGACAGCACTACATTTTCCTTTAGTTGTCAACCACTGATTTCTAAAATGTCTCGCGCTCCATCAATACAAATGTCCAGGGTTAAGTAGCCTATCTGTTAAGTTACAATCTGAAACAAAAATCAGCCAAAAAATTGCTATTAAGAAACAACCAAACCTTTAAAAGTGAAGGACAACCAGATCTGAAATGATTAACACGCCACATTCAAATGTTAACCCACAGTTTCTAAACCTTGAAGCACCAAACTCTTTGATCATCCCTTTGAGTACAAGAGGTCCACTCCTTCAGTTCTCTTACATTAATGACTACATCCTAAAACTGTCTAAGAAAAGAAAACAAAAATTTGTTGAAATGTGTTGTTTTATTTTATTCTTTTTGTTCCTAGCTTTTTGCTACAAAACTTGCAGAGATAGATCCATGATCACACAAAGATCTGACAAATCAGCTCTGCCTGTCACCTGCTTTTAGGAAGTCACTACCATGGTGCATCTCAAGATGTCAGCAGCACACTAAACCACAAGCACAAGAACTCATAAAAGAAGAATGAAGAAAACAAAAGAAATGTAAAAAAAAAAATGCCAGAGAAATCAAAACAAGACAGACCACAAATATGAGCATGTGTATCCAGATCACTCTTGTCCAACTGCAGCTTTTTGGTTAGCTGTGTGAATTTGTGGTTTTAGCACATACAATAGCTGTGCATCACATTAAAACATAATGGCTGATTCCAATGAGTGGGTAAAAAAATTCCTCTCGTTTGTTTAAATGAGTGTCAAGAATATTTTTTTGTTGAAGATGCAGAAACTTCAGTGCAGACAGTATCCAAATGGACATTGTTTCCATACATAATTGAACTCTTTCTGAGACTGTAGTGGGCAGACAACCCACCAGTTGCCAATGAATGTGGCATGAAGCAAGAAGAGCAAATATGAGCTGTTCATTCAAGGGCATATGGTCTCAGGTTGAAGCTTATAGGACTGTGATGTTCCTTTAACATAACTTTCCAGCTTTTAAAGGGCATAACAAGGCCCATCAATGCTAGCGACCACTAAAGGGGTTTCAGCTTATAGCATCCCATTAGTAATTCTGTGGCTTGAACGCAAGCTGGGCTAAAGTTGCCTTAGGGCACCTGCACTCCAAGATAGATCAAGTGCCACTACAGACACCGTGAAGAGAAGCAAACTGAAAAGACTTAGCATTGGCTAATCAAAAACAGTTAAAAAACAATATACTGCAGCACCTCTAACATGTGTATGACGTGCTGAAATAATGCTGAGAATGATGGGGCTTCTATAATACTGGTAGGCAGAAGGCGCCCGTTTGTGAGTCAGAGCGAGCAGCAAGAAGCACCTATTTACACGAGGTAGTTATTACTGAGCAGTGTGAGAAATACCCATGGTTATTAGGAGTGCCATCAGTGCTCCTGTGTTGGCTAAACACCAGAGTCTTACTCTGATACTGTGGAATATTAGCTGCATACAGTGCTAGGAGTTAAGATAGGACTACCATAAATAGACTGATTGCATCATACTTAGATCAGATACGCAATCTGCCAATAAACGTCAAGGCACTTGTGCATCCGACCAGCATCACACAGAATGGCTGCTTTTCATGACACAAAAACACTCCTGTGTGCTAGAGCCAAAGCCCCCAACGCTGTTCTTGTAGTGCTGCAGCTCGCTTCAACAACATAGAAACTTACTGTGATTTTCTATTCATGACATTTTCATTGCTTCATTTAATTATTTTTTTAAGTACATCTAAAATTTATGAGCAGAGAACATTGTTTTCTTTTCATTCATTTCAAAGTGGAGTTAAACTATTACATTTTACAGATTAAGGTCACTGGGTATTATGACCGATTTAATACAAGACCCCCTACCATAGGCCAGCGCTGCAGCTGCAGCTAGTTAAGAGCACTTCCGTCATTTTGAGGGTAAAATGAGCTAAAATAAAAGGAAACCCCCTACCAATGAATTCGTATTTGAACATATTTTCTCACAAACCCAGTAACGGTCATGGAGTGATTTATAGCACATAACATGTTTTAAAATTTATATTCAGGAGCCTCCCTTAATTTAACAGTTTTGTATGGTGATAAAGTAGGAGGACTTTGTTGCTGTAATTGGGAATGTTTTGAGAATATTTCTACATTACTTGAGTATAAAATTTTCTGTATACATTCACTTTACAAACGGCTACTTTTACACTGATACATTTTGCTGGATACTTTGTAATTTTAAAACAGAAAATAAATGGGATACAGATGTATTTGCACAATGCTTTGCTCAGTTAATTATGTAAAATACAGACTTTCCCTGCTTTAGGAAAATTCATTTATATGAATAATTTTTAAATGCATGTGCTGGCACTAACTCCCTGTTATCTAAGCAGTCTACAGAATGGGACTGGACATTGTGGAGGCACAGTACCTGCCCCAGTCATTCTCAGGGCGGATGCAGAGTTCAGACATTGTTCTCACGGCAGCCTGCCAAACAGGGCGGAGCTGAATGACTGGATTTTGATGAAGCACAAGATTCGGTCTCGGTCATTGTCAGAGCAGATGCCACTGCTTACTCACAGAGCCCTGCCAAACAAGGTACAGCTGATCTGCAGGCTGCCATGAGGAGCACTCAGGGGTTGTGGTTCACTCACCATGTGACGTGTGTTGCTCACATGTCTTCCACTTTGTCATGGTCATCACGGCTCCAAAACAGTTCATGAACCTGTGGGAAAAGCCCAAGAAAAACAGAAAGATCACTCCATTGAATCTGAAACTTCAAGTGATAAAGCCTACATAAAGAAGTTCATTATTCAATGAGGGGCAATGCCTTGTCATTTTAAAAGCAAATATTATTATTAAACTAATTCTGCCTGTTTTCATGCACTTTGGTATTATTTGAACAAAAACCGGGGTAACTTTTGGAGTGAGGAAACGTTTAAAAATATTTATTTTATTTCAGTTAATTGTAATTGATGTTCATTTTATGATAATTCTCTTCAGAAACAGACTAGCTTCTCCTTAAAGCTGACAAAGCTTGCAAGCCCTTCTTATTAGTGTCTACCTCACTGAATTAGTATTAAGATGTCTGCACTGTATCAGGGCACACTCCCAACCTCAGCCTTAGCCTCAACATGCAGAATGTCACTGCCTCAAGGTGAAGTTACTTCAGTGATTGTAATACAAATTCTATGCAAAAAAGGTAGCCTGAATTATTTTAACTTTGTAAGAACTCTTTTGACAGTGTATAAAATAGAGTGAGATCCTACATTTACTTGTACTTTTGATATTTAAATACACATCATATCAGACACTTTAAATCTTCAACTTGAGCAGTTTTCTTGTGGTTAACTTTTACTTGAGTAATTTTCCAAATCTATCTCTACTTTTACTCAAGTACGACTGTTGTGTACTTTATACAACATTTCTATTTAATAGTGTTAATTAGGGGATTCCAGATTTTCCTGAAAACCCCCCAACCACTCCTCATTTTTTGCACTTTCTTATAGGGTGCTTTGTCCAACTGTGGAGGTACAGCATGAACACAATCATGGCTCCTTTTAATGTTTATGCAAAGGTAGACATTTCATTTCATACATGATTAAGCAGCAGTGATAGAGGTTTAAATCCTATGGTTTTGTGATACCAAGTACTTACCTCAGCTGCAACATTTATGTCTCTGGTGACTCTTCCTATGAAGTCAATAGATGGACTGGGAGAGCATGTCGGTCTTGAGGTCACTGGAAAGGAGTGTGTGGCACTCCCGATATCTATGCAAAACGACAAAGGCCCAAGTTTTTAAAGTCCTGGTGCTTCCTGTCTTGCTATATGGTTGCAAGACATGGATGCTATCCAGTGACCTGAGATGAACACTGGACTCTTTCGGTACTGTGTCTCTTTGGAAAATCCTTGGGTACCACTGGTTTGATTTTGTATTGAATTAGCAGTTACTCATGGTGTCCTGAATGAGGCACATTACCTGCATTGTGAGGGAGCGTCAGTTATGGCACTATAGCCATGTGGTGTGATTCCCCAAGGGTGATCCAGCTCGTAGGATATTCATTGTTGAGGACCCGAGTGGCCAGGCCAGGCCAAGAGGATACCCACATAGCACCTGACTGTGGCAGATTGATGGTTGTTTCCAGAGGAGGGTACTGGATCGTGTGCCTGCTTGGGGGGTTGCCAACCGGGATCTCAAGCTGTTTAGTCGTGTGGTGGGTGCGGCAACACGCTGTACCAGTGTATGCTTCCCAACTTTACCTGACCTGACCTGTTTTGTGATGCTCTGATGATCGCTAGCTATGGCAGTAAATGTTGCATGTAGCCTAGACAGGAATGCAGACCTTAGTTATTCTTAAGCAAACTGGTGTGAATTGGTGGGATAGAAAGTCTGACATTGAGCCATAGATGTTCAATGTCCAACATGATTTCTGCAAGTATCATGTCCATAAAATGTCATAAAGAGACCAACTCTACTGTGGAGGCCATGCGGCTTTTTTGATGATCCCAAGGACTTCCTTGATACATCACAGTGTATGGGCATCCCCCTCTGAGATGATGCATTCATTCAGCCAGTCATTCTCAGACCTGCTTGATCCAGGTCCTATCCTGGCAGCAGTGGCCCTGTACAGGGTGCCAGTCCATCACAGGGTCCAGTCATGAACACACCTACACTCATACAGGGTCAGGTTGTATTAACATAAATTTCCCAACTTTAGGGATTTGGTTTGAAAACCTGAGTAACTGGACAAAAATCTAATCATACAGCAAACTTCACGTGGACAAAGACTGGAGTGCTTGATTGAATTAATTCCAAGAAAAAACAAATAAAGTACAATGAT
The DNA here is from genome assembly GCF_900747795.2 of Erpetoichthys calabaricus. Lineage (NCBI taxonomy): Eukaryota > Metazoa > Chordata > Cladistia > Polypteriformes > Polypteridae > Erpetoichthys > Erpetoichthys calabaricus. The sequence goes on from NC_041395.2 coordinate 99,067,072, forward strand.
TTTCTACCACCATGGAAGTTTTACGCATTTCTTTCTTATACTACATGTTGAATGACCTCTTAACCCCTGAAGAGGATTAAAACATTTGAAAATGGATTTTTTTTTTTTGCTTAACTTATGGCATTTGAGTGAATCAAAATATCTGCTTCAAATCCAACCCCAAATGAACCATCTACCCTCTCTGGCTGAGAAGTTAACTATAGTTTTCTAAAAATACACAATTTCACAATCATTTTATTTCCTTCCCTTTTGCACAACCAAGTAGAATAAATAACTTTAACTTCCTTTGAAATATTCTTCAGTTTTTTTTTTTAAAAAAAAGCAGACTCCATATCTGCCCATCCATGCATTTTCTAATTTGGTTCTATGGTTTAGGGTTACATCTTCAAGCTGGAGTTTATCCTGGAAACATTTGGGAGTAAGGCAGCAACAAACTGTATGGGTTGCCACTCCACTGTAGGGCATTCTCACACAGGGCCTCTTTAGAGTCTTCAGTTAGTCTAACACACACACACCTCACATACTGGCATTTGGAGACTGTCCAAATTTCCTATGGGCAGGGAACAGGATCCAGGACCCCAAGTCAGGACTCTGGAACTTCACAACAGTAGTGCTAACATTCGCTCCCTCAAATTTTTCCAGCTGCTTCCCGACTTTGCCTTTGGATCACAAAGGTATTTTGACAAAATTCCACAGTCATAAGCCCCGTGTTTTACGCTATCCTTTATTAGTGCTGAGAAGTTTGTTTTACTTTGGGAGGAGAAGACACTCTGCAACGGCCAAGACTTCTGATGCACTTACCTCTCAGGGTAAAAGGCAGGAATAAGCAAGCTTCAGTTCAAGCTACTCACCCGCTGTCTTATTAACTTCCAAATGTATTGCTTTATGCCTTTAATCCAAAACAAGTGACAATTACAGTCAGGAGCAGAGGCATCACGCCCACTGTATGGCACTCCCATGCACACATCCAATGTTGAAGAAATTTAGAGATACCAACTGACCCAGTCTGCACTTGTTTGGGATGTGAGAGCAGATTCTTGAGAAAAACCCACACTACCACAGGGAGAACTTGCGAACACCACACAAACAGTGCACAGACTGTGATCTGAACTCAGGATTCTGGAGCTGTGAGGCAGTTGCACTCATTAATACTCCTTAGCTTTATAGACTGGGGAACTATGTGGAATAGTGTTTAAGGTGTTGGACTTCAAACCCTGAGGCTATGGGTTCAAATCCTGCTACTGACACTGTGTTGCCATGAGCAAGTCACTTCACTTGCCTGTGCTCCAATTGGAAAAACAAAACAAATGTAACCAATTGTATCTCAAATGTTGTAAGTCACCTTAGATAAAGGCGTCAGTCAAACCGTAATTAATAGACCCGATCAATGAAAACCTGATCTAACCTATAAAGAAATTTGTACCAAAAAAAAAAGTCTGAATTCGCGTTTGTCATCCTTATTCACAGCGATCACAAGAATTGTGATTATTTGCTTCATGAAGTATACAGTAAGTATATAATAAACAAGAATAGTTGTATCAAATATTTGAAATTTTAAAATGTGTGATTCACTTCACACAGGTGGCACAATGGCAGTGATGCTGCCTCACAGTAAGGAGGGCATGGGTTTGCATCCTGGGTCTTCCCTACATGGAGTACTTTAAGTAGTGAGGAAAGCGCTATATAAATGTAAAGAATTATTAAAGTTATTTTTGCTAAAGAAGCCTATTGTTTTACTCTTTTTCATAAGGGTGTAACTTCCTGCATATAATAAGATCCAAAAAATGGCCTACAAATGAGGGTTTTGGGGTCTAGAGGGACAAAAATGAAGGTACTACAAAAAGCTTGACATCTTGCATAACTAGATATCAAGACGAGTCTAACAGTATATTATTTGTAAGGTTTTTGAATTGCTCTTATGTAGTTTTTAAGAACACCATACAGTATTTGGTTCTGACGATTACAAGATAGAGAAACATCAGTCTTAAACAATACAAGAGTACGTCATGTGGCTTGGATTCTTTCCTAAACTATAGATTTCAAAAGTGGTCTTGATCTGGCCCCTTTTTCATCAATACATAATTTACATAAACACGTGGCCCAGTGGTTTGTACTGCCGCTGTCGCGTGTCTCCTGAAGACTCTGTTCAAATCTGGGCCTGGAGACTTTCTGTGCGGAGTTTGTATGGTCTTTCTGAGCCTGTGTGTGCTTTACATCATGTACTCTGCTTTCTCTGCCACGTCCGATAGATATGTACTGTATATCAGGTTATTTGACCTGAATTAGATTAAGAAGCCATACAATGGATGAATGTGTGGTGGCAAATAACTAATCCAGTAAGTCACTCCATAAGCAAATTATATGTACAGGAGATATGAGTTCAGCATATCAAAAGAAATACAAGGCTATTTCAGTTCATTTCATACATTAAAAAAAATTATCACAGAGAATGAGAATTGCTAAGCTTATCTAATTGCCAAGGTCATTCTCAGTAAAGCAAGTCTGTGAAAAAATGAGAAATCTCACTTATTCTCACGGCCACAAATAGCTAAATAGTCAAATAGTTTCAACCTGCAAGGTCAAATGAGGTTTACAACACAGTTAAATAAATGAGTAACCACATCATTCATTGTACCTTTAACAAAGAGCAGGGGAATCATTACAGACAAAAGCATTGTCAATTCACATATTCATAATGAGATCCAATTAAAGGGGGACACTATAGCACCTACCACTGCAGCATCATGTTTTTAAGAGTCTGGCTTGAGTCCCAGCTACTCCCATTCTGTGTGGAGTTTGCATATTCTCCCCATGTCTGTGTGGCTCCTCCCACATCCCAAAGATAACCATGATAGGTCAGTTGACTGCATGTTGTTTAAGGGTGTGTGAAAATGGATGGATGAACCAATTAAAGAAAGAACTACAGATGACATTAAGTCAAGAGGATTGACAAATAACTTAGAGTCAGACACTGGAAATTCCCAAAGATGGTTCAGGACAGGATTATGGGTAAATTTTACAAATATATTTAGAAAACGTTTCTTTGAACAGAGTCTTGTAAATACAGGTACAAAACAGTACATTTATAAGTAGCACTTGGAGAAACGAAATTGTGCCATGCTGATTGGTCTCATGTCATCAAAACCTGCTCTTGTGTTTTTAAAAGGTGATAACACAATTAGTTTCTCTGGATTGTGCAGGACTGTTTGTAAGAAGATGGGACCTTTCATACAAACAGAACTTCTGCATGTTGTTCTGGTAAGTGTTGAACTATTTATAAAGCAGTCAGGAGATGTGTTTTAAAGCTGGAGTATAATTGGACAAAATTTAGGACCCTGTAATGCTTATTACATAGCACATCGATGGAACTGAATGAACATGCATTATGCAAAATGAGCTTTAAATTAATTCAAAGTGTTACGGATGAAGGAACAACCTCTAAAGCACAATCCGTTTGTTCTTTACAAAACAGTGTAACACAATAACAACATGGAGATACCAAAGTGTTGGGGACCAATCAGGACTCTGTTTAAGCAAAAGAAGCCAAGATGAAAAGAAATGTCCAGAAGATCATGGACATCAGGTGTTTTTTAATACAGGAAAGAAGATCTGGATCTCTTGGACAGGGCTGGAAGTGATGTCAGCATCCATCGTAGGACTCGTACTGTGCTGTATAGGTGAAATGAGAGGATGTCAGCAACTACACTTCCCCAGGTGCTGGTGTCATCGTGCTTGTCTTAGTAGTGCTGTGCAGATGATCCTATTACACTTGTGCAGCAACAGATTGGCCTTTCAATTGGCCACACAGGTACATCACACCATATGTCAGGTTTCTGATTGATAATTATGACCTGAAGCAGCCTGGGATTGGAACAAGTGGCAAGAAATATCACAGTGTGATTCATCAACTGAGAAAGACCTTGCAGGTTGTGATGGTTAGTAATCTTGCAATTCTTTATCTACTACTTTTAACCTTTTCTATAACCAATTATAAACCTCATTGCTTTTGTGATTGATGGTGGTCACAGTCTGGGGTTATACAATTTGTCCATAGCCTCTTAAAATAATGGAGACTTGGTTTTAGAAGAATTTGGTTGTCACATTATTTATTAAATTTGATGTGTTTTTAAGAGGGCTGAAAGTGAATTTGGTTGTCACGTTGTTTTTTTAAATCAGATGGATTTATAAGAAGGTTGAAAATTAAACATGTTGTCCTGTAGTACCATGCTGTTTTCGTTATAGGTGGTGCTATTTTCAGCACCTGTAGTTATTGATGCATTCATGGGTTGCAAGACCACACCTTGGTAAGGCTGTGCCAGGTGACAGCATCAGCACAATGACTAAGCCAGCAGGACAGAGCATGAGCACTCATCTTCTAAGACTCTGGATATAATCCAATAACTACCATTATTGTTTAACACTGAAAAGAATCTATGGTTTCCTTTGTTTCATTTTTTCCATTAATCTGTTTTCTGTCTTTCTTGCTTTGATTCTTGTTCTGAAGTGGAAAATCTTTAATTTTTTTTAAAATGAAGACTGATTGTACTAAATTTTAATTATTTTACTAAAATGAATCAGGAGGTTAGGCTTCATCAATGATGGTAACAATAAAAAAAAATCAGTATAAATTTGGTACTTTCTTTACCTTACCTTTCTCTATTGTAGGATGCAGATCTCCAGCCTTTAGACTTGTATCAAGGTAACTAAAGCATTACAGAAATATGATAACTGCATATTATATACTATATATATATATATATATATATATAGAGAGAGAGAGAGAGAGAGAGAGAGTACACACACATATAACAGACAAACATATAACATAGAAAGGCTGGCAGATTACTAGTTATTTTGAGTTCTAATTTATCTTGGCAAAGATAAATAACTTTATGATACCAAGGCTTTCAAGATGATGCCTGACATTGTGTAGAGTTGTTGTGTTGTTGTTGCTCTGCGTTCAAGTGGAGGATTCTTCTTGTGTTGGAGACATTAGCAAATTTGCCTGTAATTTGTGAAAATGCTACCTGTGTATAAAATCACTTCATTTGAATCAGTTCTATTTCCCGTCAACTTATTTGTATATTGGCTAATTTCTCTTGTCCTTTTTTATTTTTCTCCACTTAAATCTTAATCATATCTTTTCACTTCCTACTTAAGTGTATCCAAGTCAGCTCTGCTGCTTTCTTTTGACCACCACTGAAGCCGTTTAGATGAGCACAATGCTGCACATTAAAGGTATATAAATTCACAACCCAACTCCTTCTACATTCTACAAAGCTCAAACAACCCCTCATAACCCAACTTATTATTATTGCAAATACTGAGAAAATGCAAAATGAATTCTTGGCCCAATTCCATTTACACAATATTCTCAAACTTACTTAAGCCATATCAAGAGTTGCTGGGTGTCAGTGTCTACTCTGGTAGCACTAGGCAGAAACCTGACCAGTTCTTCATAGTGCTCACCTACAATAACATACGGAGCCACACCAGAATCAGAAATCATCCCAATGCAGACATGTTTGCTGCAGGATTCATTTCCAGTATGCTGGACCTATGAGGCAGTAATGATAACCACTGCACCACGTGCCACTTCTTCTACATTTTAGACCCCACATTCTACAGAATTTGATTTGAGAATTATTCTAAACTGGTACATGTCACTTATTTACTAGTCAAAGTAATAGAATATAGAGTAATCTGTCTTTGTGTGTCTAACCAACATGCAATACATCATCACTCTCTGGCACCATGATAAATCTCAACTTCAATTTATAAACAAAATACATAGTGAAACAGAAAAATAAAAATAAGATTTTTTCTCCTCTCCATATTTTTCATGAGTATTCTAGTTTGGTGTGTCTAGTCACACCAAATCTGGTGTGTCTGTGTGTGACCCACAGAATCATAAAGGTCATGTTATAAATGACAGATGTGCTCTGAGCTTTGTAGAAAATATAAAGAAACAAGGTAGTGAGAAAAACGTGCTTTTGATCACTCGTTTGGCTTGAGAAATGCTGGGTTTGCTTCAGAGAATTAATTTATTAAATACTCTCTTAGGTGATATGTTCTTATTGCAGGAGGCTTCTTCATCCTTTACTTCCTCATTCATTTTTTCTGTCAGCACAAAGATGTACATCTTCAAAGATTTTCACCTACCTTTAATCCCTTTTAATTTCTATATACTGCTCCAGCTGGCCCCGAAAATCTTAACTGAAACCTGCCTTTAGTTTTATATTTCCATGCAAACCCTACCCTTTTGTTTACTGTCTATTGCAAAGGGTCCATTGCTAATTAATAATAGCATGGAAGCATGATCTTACCAGTGATGTGACTACACACACCAAAACATTTTTGGTGCTCTAAAAACTTAATTATCTGTCCATTCATTTTCATTACAAAACCAAAATGGCATCAGACTCTTTCTGTCACCTTTGCTTTCAAGGCAGCACAGGCACTTTTCCATACATTTTGGCTTGTATCCTCATCTCTTCTTGACATAACCTCTGAAGCTTTCATTCTACACTTGCTTCTGCCAGGATATCATTTTTTAACCCATAAGAGACATTATCTTCACTTCCATGTGGAAATCCACTGAAGCAGTAACAATCCACCACTGGGAAACCTCTTTCTGTATCTCAATGACCCTGGTGCTCTATGTGGCAAAGTAAAGGTTTCCTTGGCAATGTACTTAACACTCATCCATCTTTTGTGATGGAATTTTTCATTGAAGAGTATCTTAGGAGAGGCTGAGCAAAAACATCAGACTTTGAAATACACCTTTGGTTTCTGCATTTTATATTACGCTGCTGTAAGCAGACAGCTGGGAAATTAAGATATATAAGAAATACATACGTGTGATGACCTGTCTTCCCACTTCATTGTGTCCACATGAATTTCTGGTTGGTGTTTTATGGGTCACTGCTGATTTGCTACTTTGACTTCAAAACATAATATGCAATATATATAAAAAATTAACTTAGCTCATTAACCAAATTTTGAAACATTCCAAATCCATTATGAACACAAAAATGCAATTTTTCCTAAATCTCATCCTACTGATTGAGGTGAGAAGTCAACGTTAAAACTCTTGATATTACAGGTAACTTGGTCCCTAACAAATTGTTATTATGGCAACAACCATTTTAAATTGCACTTATAAGAAAGTTCTCACCAAAATCACATTTTCTGGCTGTCCCATGCCAGGTATACAAACCACTGCAACTTTGGTTGTTAGACACCCTTAGACTATACAGATCACACTTTACTGCTCTGATGGACAGTAAAGTGTTTATCAGAATAGTAAAGTTCTTTGGTAGCAAATTTTATCCATGCTAAATTCACTTATATTCAGAAGCTTTGATAAGACCATCTACTATTTAAAAAAGCGTAATCTACATTCAATTCATTGACAACAATTTCTGAAACAAGAATTAAATGTTTCATACAAATGATTCATATTATATTGCACAGTCTCCACTAAGACTTCCTCAAATGTTTTATTGAAAATACAGGGTGAGTCAAAATTATGTTAACATTTGAATGGCAGAAACAATTTATTCACAAAACATACTTCTTATGTGTAAGATGATTTACAGGAATGTCTCAACCTGTTTGCCATCATGGTCAACACATGTACCATATGATGCACATAAATTGTTCAAAAAATTATATATAAGTATATACATAGCAGTAGCATTAGTGTTAACCTAATTTGGCTCACCCTGTATTGGGAAACTTACAATCTGAACAGCAATCTGACCAATATGCCTACAAACAGTGTATGTAAAAAATGCATACTATAAGGCAAAATCTACTGAAGCACTTTTGCTCAAAAAATTAGCAGGCTTCTAGCATTTTAGAGTGCTAATAAATATGCCAACATTGACTCAGTCTGAGTGATTAGGTTCCAAGATATCATGTTCACAGACTTACATCCTGTCTCTCACACAGAGACATCACTATGAAACTTGTCAAGCTGTGTTCAGCAATACCTAAAATATGTAATGTGTATCAGTAAAAATGTCAAAATTCTGACCCAAGCACAGTGGGGATATATTAAAAATTTAAAACCACACTATGTAGTTTTAATTTGCATTAATTAAAATGATAAACAATAGATATCAGCAACAATTTAGGATCAAACAGAAAATTATTTTTTGAAACAGATGTTCATACAAGGAACGTAAAGTGTGTAAGTGGTTTTAATGATGTCTCTGAAGATATTTCACAGTCTTGCAGCAATTTTAAGCACAATGTATTCCTGCAGCAAAGAAGCATTACAAAAATAAAGCATAACTGAAAACATTAACATTTTTGCCAGAAAGTATACAAAAAAATATTCATTATATGTATACAAATACTTTAGTTACTTGCTTTGTGCATTGCAACATTTTACAATGGAGCAGTGGCAGTAAATGTTCTTGCTTCAAACAACATTTCTGAGATATAAACTTGTAGGGACTGAAAATGTAGTAAACGTCTAGTCATAAGAAAGTGACAATAAGTGGAAATCAAGAATTATTCTTCCAGGTTGTCTTGCAACTGCTGACTACATAATGATCATTACCACTTATTTTTCAAACCCACACATTTCAATAAAGGTTCATGCTAAAACAAAAACAATTTTGGGCATCCTAATGAAGAACTGACAAACCAATCCAGCATGAAATGTCACTCCATAGATGACTGCATTCATACTCAACTGATTTATGGTTATCAGTCAATCTAAATATATATGTATTGGGGGTGTTGGTGGAAACTGGTATACACATAGAAGCACATATAAAATATCTGAGGGGATGAAAAACTATTCATCTATCTATCTATACAAATTCCACGGTATAATTCTGGAGCAGAAAAAAAAGTTTACATTAACTAAAAATTTCAGAAAAAGCAAATATGAGAACACTACTAAAGGAAAAAATATGTTTAATAAACACTGACACAATTGTGGGTCAACATAGGTCTTTGATTAAAGATACATTTAATAAACAAATTAGCCCACATTGGAGAGTGCTTCTATAGGTAAAGGATGTTTTTGCTAGTCTTCATCCTCTTCAGATTCCTGTCTTCTAATGTTTTTTCTGTTCATTTTTCGGCCCAAATGAAATCCCACTGTTTCCACTGCCATTTCATCTTCAGCCTTCCTCTTCCTTATTTCCAGTTCTGGCTGACTTCTCTCCACACTGCCATGCATGCTCTCCTCCTGTTGATTTTCTATATGCAGCAATTCAACCTTCTTCTTTGAATCATCTCTACCATGGTCAGACTTCCTAGATTCACTTTCTTTCTCATCTTCTTTCTCAGTGTTAACAGGGGGTTTACTGCGTTTGGAAAAGATGACCCTTGAACCAGATGCACAATGATGATCTTTTTTAAATGAAGAAGGTAGTGACTGAGGATCATCACCTGGAGCTTGTCTCTTCTGGAGACTTTCAATAAACTCATGGGCTACCATAGCATTTTTCCTGCAAGAGGTTTCTGAGACACCTTCTAGACTATACTTGGTCCACCGTTCTGGGTGTGTAACATAATCCGGAACTGAATGAGAATATTTCGGTTCCGTATTTTTTTTAGCCTGGGGTAAAAGTGGACGTACAAAAGGACCATCAACAACATTGTCATCTCCCAGTGAGGGAACTTTGATCTTTGCAGCACTTTCTAAACCATCAAATATGTTTTTGCTGCGAAAGGAGAATCCGATACTGGTGCCTTGTAATTGAAAAGGCTTCTTCACTCTCTCAGCAGAGCCTGATTTGGACAGTGCTTGGTCACTAGCCAAGCATTCCCCATCTGAAGAATCAGAGGAGGAGTTCTCCACTTCTGCACCATAGTTTGGAGTAGTGTCCTCTGAATCAGAGTCACTCAGGGAAATGGAGTCTGGGAGAATGCCTTCAATGTTCTCCCTAGGAAAAATTTCCGCATCTTGAGTGTTACCTTTTCCATCATTCATTATTCAGTTGGTAGGGCTGAGCTGCTGAAAATATTGACTTCCAGATTTCCCTGGACTCTACAGCCTGCAAGATAAACACACTTAAGATAACAAGCCAATTGTTCTTATAACTCTGAAGACAGGAAAGAGTTAATAGTTATAACTAAAACCAGAGGTTGTTGATACATGGTAACTAAAGAAAGGCAAAGTGGTAAAATTGCAAAATATTCAATGGAATAGTGCTCAGAATCTCATATCAGACCAATATAAGAAAAGTTTAACAAACAAATTACAGACCTTATCTTGAGACTTAACTAATGAACCTCCCTCTGGATCAGTAAGGTCCACTAAAGTTCTCAGCTCTCTCACTCTGAAAGAAAGGATATTTTTATGAGTGAATAAAAACCAAAGACGTGCAATTTTCCTTTCAACAACTACAATTTCTATGTTTAATGGCTGATGTAAACATGATATTTCTAAGTATACTCAGTAAAAAAGAAAGCATGCATGTATTTATACACAGAAAAAATAATTTATCTGAACTTTTCATCCTGAAAATAAACTTTTAATGTAAGTGCAGGTCCATGAATGAGCAGTGAAGCACTTGGAATTTCTGTTAAGAACAATCAGAAAGAGACAAATACTAGTGGTTCTTTAAATGTTATATAGTCCTCAAAATTAGACACCTTTCAGGCTTAAAATGTGTTTGGTGAGCCATTTTCCACAATGCAAATTGGTGTTTTGTACTTTTAATAGGACAGGATATATGGTGCATCCAAATGCTGAATTAAATTATGCGATCCCAGACATTTCACTACAGGAAATGCTTAGTTACCTAAAACGATGAACTCCAGCATTTTATTAAAAATACACTTAGATTTTTCTCAGTCATATTTCTGCTTCTTTTCATACAGTGCAATGACCGATGGCTGAGACCATTTTTTTGTGTTTTTACTGCTTCACTACACTATTGAAAGTTAGCATGCTCAGCTAAGAGATGTACAACCCACAAGCAAATGTCTCATCAAAACTATTGTGCTAAACATCTTTGCTTTAAATCCACCAAAACTTTTTCACTGAAAACTTTACACATTGCACATGCTCTTAGCTTAACATACTTTACATCACAAAACTGACAGCCAGATTGGCCAGTTACAAGCTGATTGCCCATTTCAAAACAAGTCAATTTTGATCTAAGACATTCCTAGCCATTTTCATAATAAATTCTTATTTCCATAGGTGCTATGACAAAATATTTGCCACCTTTTTAACAACCTTCTATAAGTACTATTTTACACAATGAATGATTTCAGACCTTTAGACAAAAGGCAAAATTTGAGAAACGGAACACAAGGGAACATATAGTTTTTAAACTCATTCATTTTTTTTTTTTCTCTCAAAGAATACTCTACCCATCTATGTGAAAAATTATCCCTAAAGTTTCAAAACTTTGTTGGAGCACCTTTAACAGCACTAATAACCATTAAATGCATCCCATAATTTGATTAACAACACTATTGTGGAATATTAACACATTCTTCTTTGCAGAACTGCTTTAATTCAGATAGACTGGTAGTTCTGCCAGCATGAACAGCTCGTTTCAGGTCCCACCACAGCATCTACAGTATGTTGGGTTTAAGTCAGGACTTTGACTAAGCTGATCAAAAACTTAAGTTTGGTTTCTCCCGAGCCATTCAGTTGTTGATTTGCTTGTGTGCTTTGGGTCGTTGTTCATTAGGCATAAGCCACTTATGCTTTATGTCATGAACAGATGACTGGACATTCTCCTTACAAATATTTTGGTAAGGTTCAGTATTCATGGTTCCTTCAATAATGGCACATCTTCTAGGTCCTGAGTCAACAAAGCATCCCCACACTATAATACTACCATCCCCATTTTATATTGCAGTAACAGTGTTCCTGGTTTTATGGCAGACATAGTAGGATCCATATCATCCAAAGTGTTCTACTTTTTACCTGTCTGTATATAGAATATGATACAAAAAGGCCCTAGGATCATTCAGTTTTTTCTCTGCAAATGTGAACCAAGAACTGATGTTACTCTTCGATAACAGAGGTTTTCACATTGCTAATCTCCTATGCACCTCATTTTTAATCAGTCTCTTTTTTTGTGCTGTCATGAGCACTGATGTTAGGGGAGGCTAGAGATATTGGTAGTTCTTTGAATGTTCCAGTGGACTCCTCTTTGACATTCTGAATGACACTCTGTAACACCTGGAGGTCATTTTGGCAGGCTAGCCTCTCCTGGAAATATTCACCACTGGTCCAAATGTTCTGCCATTTGTAGACAATGGTTCTTATTATAGTGTGGTGGAGTCCCTGAGCCTCAAAAAATGGATGCATAGTCCTTTCCTATAGTAAGTTTCAGCAAATTTTTCCTTATATTTTTATAGTAATATTATTGTTAGGTCACCGGAGCGGCTTACTTTTGAACATGCTATACACAATTGTCCATGAGTAAAACATTCCTGTTGTTGAACAATTTCTGCTTTTCCTTGTGATATGGCTTTTGTTGATGGTCATTGCATGATACATTTTATGAGTAAAGTGTATTCTTTTGAATTGAAATGGGTAATCATCAGGAATTATGTGAAATTTCAGTACATATTATTAATATCTGATGTTCACTCAATTATTTGTTTTCATGTTTGTCATCAGTTATATGTGATCCCACTTTAAAATACATATTTGTGAATGTATATTTAAAACAATTTCAGGGAAAGGAGTAGTGGGACATCCCTGTTCAAAGTACGTAGGTGTGCATGTAAATGTAAACTATTTCTGAGGGTGGAGTCCCCTTTACAAAGTCTGTAGATGCAAATGCATGTTGCAGTACATACCAGGGGGACCAGTTAAGTTTAAATGGAGGCTGTGGCTCACGGCTTGCCTTAGATCCGAGGACACCACTTCTGCTTCCCCTTCTGTTCTTGCTTCTAGTGGAGCAACACCTATGCTAACAGTCACAGCGCCTGGTACTGGCACTTGAGGTTTGTGGTGTGCTTGCTAACCATGTCTTCATTTATCATCTGTCCACTCCACTGGTCAATGGTGCTGTCTGCTTGGTCCACTGATCACTTCTACTGTAGCCTTCATTTGCAATACCCCCCTCTCACAAAGGTGCAGAGTATGTACATTAGTATACAGTAGCTACAGTTATTAATATTAATAAATAAAACTCGGGTTGGGTAATTTTCCTTTTTCTATAACATCAGCAAATTTCAATCATATAACTGAAAGAATCTGAGATTTTTATTGAAGGGGTTTTTACTCCTAAATACTGACATATCCAAATGGCTTTTCTTAGCAGGTGTCTACTGACAAAGAAGTATAACCATGCCAATTTTTTTTTTTTTTAAATAACCAGAAAATAGTGTTTTTGTTAATTAACTCCAATCAGCAACATCATTAAAATCATTGACAGGTGAAGTTAATAACATTAACTCATTTCAGTGGCATATGTTAAGAGGTTGGATAAATTACGCAGCAAGTGAACAGTCATTTCTTGAAGGTAATGTGATGGAAGCAGGAAAAACAGGCAAGTGTAAGAATCTGAGCAACTTTGACAAGGGCCAACTTGTGATGGCCAGATAACTGAATCACAGCATCTCCATAACAATAGGTCTTGTGGGCCATTCCCAGTATGCAATAGTTAGTACCTACCAAAAATGGCCCAAAGACAGACAACTGTTGAATCAGCAAGGTCAAGGCTTATTGATGCGTGTGGGGAGCGAAGGCCAGTGTGTCTGGTCCAATCCCACAGAAGAGGTACTGCAGCACAAACTGCTGAAAAACAATGCTGGCCATAAGAAAAAGGGGTCACAGCACAGTGCATCACAGCTTACTGCAAATGGGACTGTAGCTTGCAGACTGGACAGAGTACCCATGCATATCCCTGTCCTTTGCCAAAAGCACCTAAAATCGGCAAGTGAAAGAAGGTGGCCTGGTCTGATGAATCACATTTTCCTATAGATCATGTGGACAGCTGGGTGTGTGAGTGTATGTCATTTACCTAAGGAAGAGATGGCAGCAGAATGAAAAAGAAGGCAAGCTGGTGGAGGCTGTGTGATGCTCTGGTCAATATTCTGCTGGGAAACCTTGGGTCCTGGTATTCATGTGAAAGTTACTTTGATAATTTGCCACCTACCTAAACAACAAGAACATTTATTTATGTAGATAGATAGATAGATATATAGCACATTTTCATACAAATAATGTAGCTCAAAGTGCTTTACATGATGAAGAGAAAAAAAAAGACAAAGTAAGAATTAAAATAAGACAACACTAATTAACATAGAATAAGAGTAAGGTCTGATGGCCAGGGAGGACGGAAAAAACAAAAAAAACTCCAGAAGCCCCCTCTAAGATTGCTGCAGATCATAAACAGTATACCCCTTCATGACAATAGTATTTCCTGATGTCAGTGGCCTCTTTCAGCAGGATAATGCACTGTGCCATACTGCAAAAATTTTTTCACGAAAGGTATGAGGAACATGACAAAAAGTTCAGTGTGTTGATCTGGCCTCCAAATTCATTAGATCTCAATCTGATAGAGCATGTGTGGGATATCCTATCCTTGGAACCACACCTCACAACTTACAGGACTTAAACAAGACACCTTCAGAAGTCTTGTGGAGTCCATGCCTTGACGGGTCAGAGCTGTTTTGGTGCACGAGGGGTGTTTACACAATGTTGTGGCTTACTGGTGTATATATTAGGGTTATCAAAGTTAACATGTTAATAATGCATTAAAGCACTCTAACTTTACTTTAACGCCGTTAAAAAACTTAGTGCTGTTAACGCAGGTTCTTTTTGACCCTACGAAATTCCCGTAGTTCAAGCTGAGCCTGCAAACTGAATGCATGCCACTCTAGCCTTCATGTTATTTCTCATAGAAGTCACTCCATATTCCTAATTGTTGAGCGATGGAAAAAGGTTCATTTAACGGGAAGTTCAGTTTCAAAACTTCAAAACTGTATTGATTACAGTCATCGATATTTTAAAATAAACTGTATAAATAGTTTTATTTTTCCATTAACCAACAGGTTAATGTAAGCATGGAAGAAATATCTAAATACAGTATGTACGCTAAACATGATGGTACAATGTCCCTCATTGCTGCCTCACAACTTCAGGAAGCTTGGTTTAACAGCCAGTATCAGCGTGGAATTTGCATAATATTTTCGTGTTGAACAAGGTTTTCTTTTCACATCCCAGCAGGGTTGCCATGTACTACAGTCAAAATACCCTTTCCTTCAGTAAACCAAATCCCCCATTTTGAGAATCTTTTCCCAATCTGAAAAAACCTCTTAACTATTATTCAATAATTTATATGTTTAGTAAACACTGTACCAAAAAAAAAATGGAACAATAGCTGCATTTCTACTGCAGTTAACCGCAAAATAGTAGCGACACTTTTGACAAGTCAACAAAACATAAATGCGAATTGTCTGTTGCCATTAAGTGATTTTATGTGAAAAAAGTTTGTTTTATCACCTGAAATTAAAAACCGATATGATGAGTGTTGGTTCTTATCTTTCAACTATGTTCACAATCACCGTGTTTGTTTTTAATCGGAGGCGACAAGATTGAGTGAAAACAATAAAAGGAAAGCGAACTCCCTATACTTGGCAGAGGCTATGTATTAGGGATTTCTTTTAAATCATCTGCCGTGATTTTACTGAGAAGCTGTGGGTACAAAATTTTAGGATGAGCAGTTAAACATTCATGAAATTATGCAGTGCAATATGCCCTCTTGTGTCCCACGCCACAGCATACAAAAAAAAGCCAGTCCGGGTGGAGAAGCGCATAGCCATCGTGCTTCTTTAACTGTCTAACCGTGCGGAGTACAAAGTTGTTGTAGAGAATTCCATGTGAGCAAACACACTATTCACAGGTGTGTATATGGGGTGTATGAAGCAATACACCACTTTACCTGATGTGGAAGGGGCATGGCAGATTCTGCAGCGCAATTATGAGGCACACACGCAAAATACCTCGGGTGTATGGTGCAATTGACAGCTCACATATCCCTATTCATGCACCAAGTGATGGGTATCGGGATTATGTTAAAAGGAAAGGGTGGATATCTATTGTTCTGCAGGTGGTCGTTGGCGACAGATTAATGATCTGGGACATTTGCGATGGGTCATCTGTTAGTGGCTCATGATGCTACTGTATTTACATCACATTTGCAAAGAAAGGTATTTGAAAACTTACATCATGTCATGTGACCTAAATGCAAAAAAAAAGGTGTTTCCATTGCAGTTCTGCCTATTATTGCTTTGTCGAATCGCTAGAAAAACCACCTCATGTGAGCATATAAAAGTTTTTGCTAATTTTGAGTGTTTTTTTTTCTTCAAAATTCACGTCTTCATTATTTTTTTGTTTCACAATTTCAAAATGCGCATTAAGGAGGTTAATCGAAACGCGGCTACTGTTCTGTTGTAAAGAAAGGGCTTGTCGCGTGTATAAGTAAATTATGGTGCCTGACCTAGGGCTAATATTGTACAGTAATATGTTACATTATTACAAAAAAATCTGACTTTCAATATGCATTTCTATGTACCATCTGCAAAAGAATGGCATATTTTGGGCACCTTTTGTAGCCACAACAGGTCCAAAAATGTGACTTTATTAAACAATTAAACATTTAAAAAAAACTGAATGTATTATTTAGTGATATCACAAGTTTAACTAACTTACTGTATAGAAATCTCTCATTGGAAACACCATCTTAAACATGTAAATGCAATGTTCTATATTGTGACATGAGTAGTTTAATTTTAAAACAGAATGTTATTCATACCAAATAATATGGTATTACAATTTCACTTACAAGCCAAAAATGTTTTAAAGCAAAGGTAGACATTAAAATAATGAAGACATTTTTGCGCCCCTCTAGAAACTCTTCTCCCAATTTCTCCCAGATTTCCAATTAAAAACCGGGTTTATGGGGGGGGTTCTTTCTTCCTGACCAGCCAACCCTTCTGGCGCATCGCCAATGGTTAAGGGATGGACTGTATCTGCTTGCGTGTTTTGTGCCTTAACTACGTAACATATCCTGCCACCGGCGACACTGTCATAGGAACCATTGTGTACTTGTACGCTTGTAGAAAACTGTGAGGGGGGAGAAGTGTCTCAGTCGTTAAGAGGACTCACAGATTGCGGGTGACTGTCTGAATGCTGATTAGCTCCGTTAAGATCTCTGATCTGCATGCGAGGAAGTCCGATTCAGAATGGGCCATCGTCTTCAAATGCCAGAGAATTAATGTCCTGCTCCTGTGCGGTGTAAAATAAAAAAAAAAAAAAAAAACACTTCAGTTCGATTACTTGAAAGCACCACTACGGAGTTTTACTGCAATCACGTGACAGATATTTACGTACACAACGAAACGATACAAGCTCTAACGCCGAAATGCTATTTACTTTCTCAAAAGCCACTGGCCACTTCATAAAATTTTCCGAACGGACCTGTAACATGCCTAGTAGCCATGTAGGGTGCATTGCGTAGGCTATAGTTGTATAGTAAGTTAAAGTGTGTATGAGGCCCAATTCCTTGCTTATGCAGCGCTTACCTCCACGGTGCAGTTCTTCCCCCGTCAGGATGTAAACATCGATGGTAATATTGTTAACGCTATTACGCTTTGGTTCAAAACTCTTCCAACAACACGGAAGGCTTAGAACGAAGAAATAATAATAATACACTTCAGAAGTGATTATCACTACCTATTCTCAAAAGATCAAGTCAAATAAACATCTAACCCCGCGTACCACCCATTCACTTCCGTGTCATAACGTCCTACCAAAAAAGAAGTTCCGCGGTATTGCGCGTGAGCAAAAAAAAAAAAGGCGCATTTCTGTACTCAAGTGAAGTGTCTGCATCTGGATTAAAGTCTCCTGAAGTCTATGTAGTTTACTACTAAATTAATATAGCAATGAGTATCTAATTACTGTGCGGAAATATACAGAAGAAAAGAAGCCCATTAAGAACTTTTAAATAAACCTCGGCTAGTGTCTGTTGCCTCTTCTTTACTTGTTCTTTCTTTCGCTAATAGCAGGCTGCAAATCGCGTGGAAATACCGCCACCTACAGAATTTGTGGTAGTCTGTATTTAGATTTCCAGATGAATGTAGAGAAAAGCCAAGCAAAATGACACCTTTTATTGGCTAACTAGAAAGATTACAATATGCAAGCTTTCGAGGCAACTCAGGCCCCTTCTTCAGGCAAGAAGGGGCCTGAGTTGCCTCGAAAGCTTGCATATTGTAATCTTTCTAGTTAGCCAATAAAAGGTGTCATTTTGCTTGGCTTTTCTCTACATTCATAATGGCTAACACGGTACAACACCCTAGTACTACAGATTTCCAGATGAGAAAAACAAATCAATTCTCAATCCTAATAGTTATCGAAATTCTTTTCTCCGAATGGAGCTTTTTTGAAGATCATAACAACTCCCTCGGCGCCTTCTTACTCTACAAGTGTCCTACATGACGTTGTTGTCAAATGATGTATTGCTTATAAATTAATAAATCAATTATGACACAAATCACATATTGATCATCCAAAAGGCTGAGCCGTCAGCTTTGGCCAGGATCAAAGTGCAGAAAATTCCAGTAATCTAAAAAAATCGAAATAGTCCGTATATGTGAGAGGCAAAATAATTCTTACAAAAAAAAAGATTTAAAAGTCAGGTTCGTTTTAGAAGACTTTTCATACTTAAGGAGATTGATCTTAGTGAGAAGTCAAGCAAAATGACACCTTTTATTGGCTAATTAAAAAGATCACAATATGCAAGCTTTCGAGGCAACTCACGCCCCTTCTTCAGGCAAGATGTAATACAGAAACTGGAGTTCCCTGTGTTTATATGGGCACCAGGACAGATACAACACTGGAAAACCTTTAAGTGAGACATCTTAAATGTAAAAAATTAATAGACCTCTTCATCTTTGAAAGCCCTGAAATTAATTTCTTGCTTGTTTTTGTTAGGGTATCTTCTGGCTCATCTGCTATCTTGATTAGACTGTAGCCATGATTCCAAGAGGCTGCTCCTCCACAACCCCTAAGCCCTTATGCAATGTGCTACCTTTGCCATGACCAGCATATATGTGCTATTGTTCTTCAGACAACTGACTGGTAATGCTTCAGTTGGGGAATATCTCACAAGGGATCAGGCAAGAGACAGCCCATCACCCGATCCACTTCTTTGCTAAAGCCTGTGTGGCTTATCTTCCTTTCATGTCCAGTTTGTACTTTGCTACCTTCTGCTTATGTGTTATCATGTACTAAACTGCAGGTTAGCCTACTCACTGGTAGACTCCCAACACCTCTGCCTCCTAAGATATCAGAGACAGCAGGTTGCTAATCTTAGGGTCAATGATTGCCTCCTCACTTGCCAAAGGATGTTTATTGTTTATGATTTTTTTTAAATTTAAAGTTCCATAAGCAGAAAACAATCAAGAATCACAGAAAAACAAATCATAACCACTGCACCACCACAGCACTCAACCCAAAAGTCTTATAGGATTAAAATTTACTGATGCCCATGTTGGCCAGTGAGGGAGGCCAGACAGACACAGTGAGCCACAGAGGAGAGAGAGAAATAAGAAAAGGGAAGAATTAAGGATTAAGATTATTGGCTTGGAATATATTCCCCTGACCCGAATGCACAGCAGTGTGCCACTTCTCTGTATTACAGCCAGACTAAACAGCACTGAAAGTTCAAGTAAAGTTATATTATAGAAAGACGATTTCCAGATGTTTAAGGAGAGTGATTCAGGAGATTTCCAGTTAAGAGTCTAAGATTACTTCAGTAAAGATGGTACACCAACCAAATAACCTCCACTGGATAGAAGTCAAGGTACGAGAAACAGAGAAAATATTGGATATATAGCCAATTGGAAACTTTCATCCAAAATACAGAAACTGGAGGACAGTCCCAAAATATATAAAGAAAAGTGCCAGGAACATTTAAAGGACACAACTCTAAGGATATAACATTCAAAGGATATACTGTACCTCTAGGTCTGGGAGAGATGCCCTGCCCTCAGATTTATCACAGATTGAAGTGGAGTGCTTATTGGAAAGTCTCTTACCATTCCATAGAAAGGAAGAAAAAAATGCATCTAAATTCTGACCAATATTTTATGGGCAGACAGAGGGAGCACAGCACTAACAAAGATAAAATGAAGCACTATATTCATTTTAATAATTGGCAATCTAGAATGAAAAGACAGTAGAAGAAAAGACCATGAGGAAAGGGATTCCTTGATACTCTTAAAAACATGGAAGTAATTAGATGGTATAATGTCCTGCAGAAAAGATAAAAATTAATTCCCTAAATATTTCAGTTATTTTGAGTTAACCAAAATACGATGGATAAATTGACTTGCTTTATAGTGAGTTTAGTGGAAGGAACTCAATTCATTTTAAAGTTGACAGTGTTTCAAGTGAACTAAATAAACCAAGGATGTCAGGCAAATTAGGAGGGGCATTACCAAGAGCAAAATATAGATAGATAGATAGATAGATAGATAGATAGATAGATAGATAGATAGATAGATAGATAGATAGATAGATAGATAGATAGATAGATAGATAGATAGATAGATAGATAGATAGATAGATAGATAGATAGATAGATAGATAGATAGATAGATAGATAGATAGATAGATCTTTATTGTCATTGTTACTTTTACAAAGGAACAACGAAATTGAAGGTGCAATCGACTCAGTGTGAGGAATAAGAGTTAAAAAGACAAAAAGACAAGAAGAGAGAAAATAATAACAAACCGAATAGTAATAAATATACAAATTGCACTTGTTGACTTAAGGTCTATATTGCACATTGGTAGAATAATATGGAGCAGTTTTATTCTGAGTTCAGGGCCATGATTGCTTTCGGATAAAAGCTGTTTTTAAGGCGGTTTGTCCTAGTTTTCATAGCTCTGTATCTCTTGCCCGATGGCAAAAGCTGGAAGAGGCAATGACCGGGATGTGATGAATCCTGTGAAATGTCTATTGCTTTTTTGCGGCTTCGGGATGTGTAGATTTGTTCCAGAGTGGGGAGGGTACAACCAATTGTTCTCTCTGCTATCCTGACGACCCTGTGGAGCGCTTTCTTTTCTGAGGAAGTGCAGCTGCCGTACCACACACACAGTCCGTACGTGAGCACACTCTCGATGGAACAATGACAAAAAGCAAGGAGCAGATTTTTTGGGAGGTGGTTCTTTCTGAGAATTCTCAGAAAATACAGTCTCTGCTGCACCTTCTTTAGCAGCTCCTTGGTGTTGGCGCTCCAGGTCAGGTCATCCTCCAGCTCCATACCCAGAAACCTGAACACTGGGACCCTCTCCACACAGGCCCCACCAATGATGAGTGGCTGGATGTCAGTTTTGTTTTTCCTAAAGTCAATAACAAGCTCCTTTGTTTTTTTGTTGTTGAGGAGCAGGTTATTGACTGTGCACCACTCTGACAGTCGCTCCACCTCGTCCCTGTATGCTAGCTCACCCTCCTTGCCCGAGATGAGTTCGACCACTGTCGTGTCATCCGCAAACTTTATAATCTTGTTGCTATGGTGAGTGGGGACACAGTCATATGTGTAGAGGGTGTAGAGGAGCGGGCTGAGCACACAACCCTGCGGCGTCCCAGTTTTGAGGCTGAGAGCAGTGGATGTGTGGAGACCCAGCCTGACCCTCTGGGAGCGACCCGACAGGAAGTCCAGTATCCAACTGCAGGTGAGTGATGGAAGTCCCAGATCTGCCAGTTTGGACACCAGTCGTTGTGGGAGGATGGTGTTAAACACCGAGCTGAAGTCTACAAAGAGCAGTCTGGCGTAACTCCCCTGCTGCTCCAGGTGGGTCAGGGCAGCATGAAGGGCTGTGGCCACAGCATCCTCCGTGGATCTCTTTGCTTTGTAAGCAAATTGAAATGGGTCCAGGTCTGCTGGCAGGCAGGCGATGATATGATTCCGCACCAGTTTCTCAAAGCACTTCATGATGACAGATGTGAGTGCCACTGGGCGGAAATCATTCAGACTGTTCGTGTTGGATTTTTTCGGCAGCGGAACAATGATTGAGGACTTGAGGCAGGATGGGACAGTGGCCTGGGACAGGGACTGGTTGAAAATCCTGGTGAAGATTCCGGCCAGTTGATCTGCACAGTCTTTCAGCACCCGTCCAGCCACACCGTCGGGTCCTGCAGCCTTCCTCGGGTTCACCTTCCTCATCACCCGCCTCACCTCACACTCTTCCACTGTGAGTATATTGCTGTTGTGAACAGGCTGTTGTGATGGAGCTGCTGTTGGTGTCGCCTCAAAGCGGGCAAAGAAAATGTTCAGCTCCTCTGCCAGAGAAGCGTTTCCCTCAGCGGCCAAGGAGTTGCTGGATTTGTAGCCGGTGATGTGCTGGACACCCTGCCACACCTGCCTGGTGTTGTTACTCCTCAGATGGTCTTCTATCCTCCTTCTGTATGCTGCCTTGGCCTCTCGGATGCCTCTCTTCAGGTTCGCTCTGGCTACACTGTAAAGAGCCCCATCCCCAGACCTGAAAGCAGTATTCCTAGCTTTCAGCAGACTCTGGACATCCCTCGTCATCCAGGGCTTCCTGTTAGGATAAATCCTTATGCGTCTGTCCCTGGTGACGTTGTCCGTGCAGAACCTGATGTAATCCAGGACTGCCGTAGTGTGGTTCTCCAAGTCTTGGTGATAGAAAACCTCCCAATCGGTTCTCTGGAAGCAGTCCTGCAACTGTTGGGAGGCCTCCTCGGGCCATATGGTAACAGTCCTGGTCATAATGGGAGCTTGTTTCCTGAGGGGAGTATATGCAGGGATTAGAAGCAGAGATGTATGATCAGACTGGCCAAGGTGTGCTAGGGGTTTAGCCCTATAGGCCTGTCTGATGTTTGTGTACAACTTGTCCAGTGTTTTTACTCCCCTGGTTGCACACTTTATGTGTTGATGGAATTGGGGGAGAACTGCTTTCAGATCTGCATGATTAAAGTCCCCAGAAATGATGTGAACAGCTTCAGGATACTTGCTCTGTTTACTTCTGATGGTGTCATGCAAAAGCCCCAGAGCCGAGTTAGCATTAGCATCTGGTGCTATGTACACAGCAGTTAGCAGTATAGCATTGAATTCACGGGGGAGGTATATGGGTCTGCATTTAATTGTCATAAACTCCACGTCTGGAGAGCAGTGTCTGGTGACTATGGTGGAATTTGTGCACCAGCTATTGTTCACATAAATGCACAGCCCCCCTCCTCTCTTCTTACCGGAGTGCTCTGTCCTGTCTTGCCTGTGTGCTGTGTGGCCTGCTATCTCGATCGCCGTGTCCGGTATGAGTGGATTAAGCCACGTCTCCGTGATCAGCAGGATGCAGCAGTCCCTGATGATCTTTTCCGTTGCAATCCGCAGCTGCCACTCTTCCAGTTTGTTTGCCAGAGACCTCACATTTGAGGAGAAAATGCTTGGAAGCGGTGGTTTGTGTGGCTGATTACAAGATTTTATTGTATGAGCTATGAGCTGTAATAGGGGTGATCAACTCAAGACTGCGAACAGTCATGGCAAGGGGTTCATGTGAGATATTAAAAAGTAAAGGAGATAACGGACAGCCTTGTCTGTCACCCCGATTGCCAAAGGGCTTGGAATTTTTATCCTTCATTAATTTGCTGTATCTCAGAGGTCGATTGTATATCATCCCCAAGTAGAACAAGCTCTCTTTCAGGTTCAGGACATAGCCGCTGTGCACATTCCTTGGATCAGATGTCTTCCTTCCTTTGTTAAATATTAGGAATATTTCTGCAAAGCTTATTTTACAGAATCTAACTGATTCAGTTCACAGAGCTCTGGGATAAAAAAGACTCTAGTTGTCTTTTTCTGTGTGATTGGTACCTTTGGCCACTAGAGGGAGAGCATTCAACACAAATGCCTTGCTATAGCTTGGCTGCGATTTATAAAAATGTAAGGCATTAGCATGGATAGGTATTTTCCTTATAAGAAGGCATTGGCACAAAGAAGGCCCTGCTAGTAGAACTTTTGGGACTTGGATGCAACACTATGAGCCCCAAGGGAACTTCTCGGACCTGTCGTTAGTGCTGCCGCCACACCTATTTAGCTAATTGCTCGTGACTGCTCCAGTGAGGAGGCGCTGCTAGGTAATGGGCCACATGGGGATGAATGGCTTGGGTTTTATGTGTTGGCTGGTTTCACAGTAACTGGCAACTGATTTGTGTTTATGGAGACTAGGCAAATGGCAAAATTCACTAGAGTATGTATTGTTATAAGTTGGTTTGATAACTGGGCTGCAAAGCTAATAGACAAAGATTGAAGGCTAGGGGCATGCAGTGTGATTGCTTAGTAAAGTCACAGCTAACAGTCTCTATAGAGTGCGGTGCTTTTCCCTGGGCACACCTTAGTACAGCAGTGTTAAACACCTATAAGGAGAAATAAAGTGGATACTGGTTCTTATTCCAGCCGTGTGGTCTTAATGAAAGGAGCATATTTACTCCTTTAATCAAACTTCTCCGACTAATTAGGCTCTTCAGTTGTCTCATCCTATGCATTGCCTAAGGCCTGCAAACATACTGCAAATTAGGTAGATTTAATGAAGGCAGGATCCTGATTTTTTCCATAATAATGTGACAAAGTAAATTATCATGCAAAGAACAAGATGCTCATGAGCTACAACACCACCACTATTTTTATATCATAGCCTTTTTTTAAAATCAATCAAATATGGACAGAGCAGGTTTAAATTAGTCCAGGTGTTTGTAAATGGTGGAGTGAACAACAGCAGCAGCCATGCAAAAGTTTTCATCACTGACAGTTATTGCTAGACACCTAAAATTGACAAGGTTTACAGCAACCACCAGCTTTCCATTTCAAAAAACATTTTAAGATCTCTCTTGTTTTAGGAAACAGGGATGAAATTAGATCATCCAAAAAGTTGCCCCAGTGGTGGTTTTATGTTTTTGTTTTATAGTGTACTTCACCTAACAATTGCTGTCCCTTATAAAGACTTTAGCCAAAATTTTTTAAAAAATTAAGAAAGTATCTCACTATGAGACATTTCTTAACATATTAAAACAATGGTCAGATTTTCCACTTTGAATAACTTTTTCTTTAATTATGTAAGAATAATTATAAATGAATTCACAAAAAGTGCAGATGGTTACAAAAGACAGTGAATGGTGTGCATATAAGTACTGTTGTAATTTAGTGACTTACTGCTTAAAATGGAAAAGGAGAGCGTTTTCTTTACAGGCATATTGAAAAGACATTAACAATTGTGAAAATCATGTGTATTAAATGATTTGCTATACATTTCGCATGTATTTTAACTTTCTAGAAGCATGGATGTGTTCACTCATGCTCTCTTTTACAGCTTAATTGCTTGCATTTTTTGCTCATTATTTTATTTTCAGCTTAAATTTTTAGTCATTATTGTTAGATTATTATTTCTTCTTTATTTTTGTTTGTTTCACAATTGTTTAGCTTTTGTGGTCTGCAGGGGCCATCCAGCTTCCCAAACCCAACACAAGCAGGCACAGGCACAAGTTTTACATAGCACACACACATTTTATTTGTGTGGGAAACGCTTCCCAAATAATTTCCCACAACACCAATGCACACAGCACATTGTAATAAATGTATTCAGCACATTGTCTTCTTTCTTTCTCTTTTCTTTTCTCTGTCTGACGTTGCCTCCTCCTTCCTCCAGCAATCTTCATCTGCTCCCTCCCGACTCTGGCTCCTGGAATTAAGGCTACAGGCTTCTTTTATGCCACACCCGGCAGTACTTACAGTGGCCTTTTAGTGTGGTCCCGAAGCACTTCTAGGTGAGGCAGAAGGCCAATAAAGTAGGGCTTGTCAGTGCCTGTAGTCCCACCTTGGGGCACCCCCCAAATCCAACAGAGCTGAACTATCAAATTACAACTCACATAAAGCCCTGTAAGAATCCATGGTGCTGCCCTTCCTGCCCTGGTCCTTCCATAAAGCAAGACAAGGGCTCTGGCCGTCCGCCACACTTTGTTAAAGTATATTCATAGTGACCTGTAAATTTCACTTTATTGTGATTTTAAAAGCTGAAACCAATCTGCTTAGTGAGTGTAACAATACAAGGTTGTTGTATGGTCATAATTTAATCATTAATTGAAACAAACAGTGGAAACTATATTATATCATGTTCTTCCCTTAGTAGCTAGGATGCAACTTTATTGACCAGCTTAAATTGCTGAAGTTCAACAAGGCCTTACTACCTAGCAGATGTTCCTCATTATGCATTAGAACTGCTGGACATCTTCCTCAGATCTTAAAAATACATGAGCACATGGTTGTGTCCCTCAAACTGCCTCACAATCTATCATTGTGGTTTACATTGTGGGGGCAGACCTGCTATGAAACTAATGAAGCTTAAGCTTCCCCAGAAGCAGTGTTGTGCATGAGCTACTTCAAAAGAGTGTGTTCATTGAACAAGCTAATTTTTCTAAGAACGGTGAACTTAACGTAACGTATTTGCAAGTGAAGAACCTGAACGTGAGCTAGTTCAGTTTTATGTGACATTCTGGATCTGGTTTAGGTCAAGATTAAACGTTTTGCCTTACCCTGTAATGTAGGGGTGGAGCCAAATCCGAATCTGATATTCAGATAAGCACAAATAGTGGATTTTTATGAATATTTATTTCGTATGAATTTTTTGCCAAATTATTTGTATTTGGAAAAAATAACGTAAAATCAAATAGACACTGGCTGTGTATGCCTGCTTGTGCTTAAGCTGCATCCCCACTGACACAAGCACACGGTAAAGCTCTGCTTTCGCTTTTAGAAAAGTGTTTTACTTCGCAAGGCCACTTTATATATTTCTCTGTTGAACATGCAATATCTGCGGTGGGTTGGCACCCTGCCCAGGATTGTTTCCTGCCTTGTGCCCTGTGTTGGCTGGGATTGGCTCCAGCAGACCCCCGTGACCCTGTGTTCGGATTCAGCGGGTTGGAAAATGGATGGATGGACATGCAATATGTGACACAAATTTTGACCGGCAGTGTAATAGGTTAGTTCACCTACACGCTGGTCCCACAGTTACCATTTGTGTCACATGGTTGGAAATAGAGCAGTAATGTATATATATATATATATATATACTTGCATCTATTTCATTTCTTTTTTGACCGGGAGGATATTAGCATATATGGATATACATGTCTGTTGCTGGGTATAACTCAATAAAGTGTATTTAAATAAAGAAGACTTCATAATTATTGTATTTTATTCAAGAACACTGTAATAGCCTAATATAAGGCATGCAAAATTGAAAAAAGTTAACTCATGGGTCATTTATTCTCACTAAATAAAAAATACAAAATGAACTGAACATGAATTAGTTCAAAATTGAAATGGTAAACTATGAACATGAATTTATTCACTTTAGTCTCTGTAAACTGAACTTTGAGCTGGTTCTTGTGAGGTGTGAACTTGCACAACACTGCCCAGAAGTGATTTTAGTCCACATTGCTTAAAAAAATTGGGTGTCTACTGTATGAGAAGGAATTTAGAAAATGGCAATATTAATAATATAGTGTAATTCAATACAAAATAATAGTTAAAATGAAAATGAAAATGTTATTAAAGTATCAAAAAGACATAAAATGTGTGGTAATATTATGTGAAACAGACCTATTGAAGAAGATGACAGTGGTTATCCAGACCTTGTTGCTGGTTACGAATGGGCCCCCATAACAGTTTTTCAGTTCTAGTGATTTGAAAAATTTTCCATTTCTAAACAACTGCTGGTTCACCTTGAAGATGCTTTTTGATTATTACAGTGCAACACTGGGCTGTCAAAATCTGAAATGAAGTACCAGAAAACATATTAGAGTTTTACTCCCCCCACCCCAGCCACCATTCCATCGTTCTCTTACCTGATAAACTGCATTTAATTACAATAAGACTGATTAACAACAGGTCATAAAGT
This sequence comes from Erpetoichthys calabaricus, assembly GCF_900747795.2. Taxonomy (NCBI): domain Eukaryota; kingdom Metazoa; phylum Chordata; class Cladistia; order Polypteriformes; family Polypteridae; genus Erpetoichthys; species Erpetoichthys calabaricus. The sequence goes on from NC_041395.2 coordinate 99,094,991, forward strand.
ACAAGTCTTGTGTTCAAGTTTGCCCCTTCTTCATTGCCCCATAGTAGACTAATAAATGACTGCATACTATTTCATTTCAGGCTCAATTCTAGGTAGTTTCTTGACATTCATTGATGGAGGTTTTATACTCATCCAAAATCTCTAATAAGATTAATCGGGTCTTCAGTGGCCATGCACCAAAAGTGTTGTTACATAATGCTGTTCATATGCAGAGTCTGCTGTTTTCTATAATTACATCATGTTTAAATCATGTCACAACAGTAAGATGCTGAAGTCTGAAATATTTCAGAAAAATATCACATTAGCTAGAGTGTGTGTTGTATCTGCAATTTTCTTTCCTATCTTAGGACGTGCATTATTATTCATCTCTGAAGGCTTATATGTTATATTCCTGAATTAGTTTATGAGCACTTTGCAATTCGAATGCTTGTTGTCACACCTCATTGAATTTATTTTTTAACATTTTACTAATAATCATCCCGTTACTGTATTTGTTCTTAAGCTACCACTCAATTTATGAAACACAAGAGAGACATTGCAGTGCATATTTGCATATGCAGTCAGTGGTTTCTCTACAGGGCAGTAATTCCATAAACTGCATTGAGTCCTCTCTCCTGTTCTCTCCTCTTCTCTCCTTTCCAAGTCATCTTTTTTCCATTCCTTTACCTAATCTAGTGACACTTAATCAAGTGCAGTTATTAGATCATTTGCCTCACATCTCCAGTATCCAGGGCTTGTATTACAGCCTAATTGCAACCTGTGTAACGTTTGTACATTCTCCCCTTGTCTACATGGATTTTCCACCCACATTCCAAAGATGTGCAGGTAAGCTTAACTAGTGAGTCTAAAGATTGTATGCAAATGTGCCCTGCCATGAACTAGTGCCACAGAACTAGTCCTGGAGACTATCCAAGCTAGCACCCAGCACTGGCAGAACAGTGCTGTGAATGTTTTGTGTTATTAATTTTTTCTTCATTTTTGGATTGGATTCAGAAACTATGTTGGTAACAATTTTGGGGTTGCTGAATGTAATTCTGACATTTTTTGTTTCAGTTTTTACCATTGTTAAAAATATTTGCGTCTTTTTCCAATGCCATCTTAGTTTTTGTGGACGCTGCCATATTATGATGTGGTTGCTAATACAGTGCATCCGGAAAGTATTCACAGCACATCACTTTTTCCACCTTTTGTTATGTTACAGCCTTATTCCATCCATCCATCCATTGTCCAACCCACTGAATCCGAACACAGGGTCACGGGGGTCTGCTGGAGCCAATCCCAGCCAACACAGGGCACAAGGCAGGAAACAATCCCAGGCAGGGTGCCAACCCACCGCAGGACACACACAAACACATCAAGCACACACTAGGGCCAATTTAGAATCGCCAATCCACCTAACCGGCATGTCTTTGGACTGTGGGAGGAAACCGGAGCACCCAGAGGAAACCCACGCAGACACGGGGAGAACATGCAAACTCCAAGCAGGGAGGACCCGGGAAGCGAACCCAGGTCTCCTAACTGCGAGGCAGCAGCACTACCCACTGCACCACCGTGCTGCCCGCCTTATTCCAAAATGGATTAAATTCATTTTTTTCCTCAGAATTCTGCACACAACACCCCATAATGACAATATGAAAAAAGTTTACTTGAGGTTTTTGCAAATTTATTAAAAATAAAAAAACTGAGAAATCCCATATACATAAGTATTCACAGCCTTTGCTCAATACTTTGTCGATGCACCTTTGGCAGCAATTACAGCCTTAAGTCTTTTTGAATTTGATGCCACAAGCTTGGCACACCTATCCTTGGCCAGTTTTGCCCATTCCTCTTTGCAGCATCTCTCAAGCTCCATCAGGTTGGATGGGAAGCGTCGGTGCACAGCCATTTTAAGATCTCTCCAGAGATGTTCGATCGGATTCAAGTCTAGGCTCTGGCTGGGCCACTCAAGGACATTTACAGAGTTGTCCTGAAACCACTCCTTTGATATCTTGGCTTTGTGCTTAGGGTCGTTGTCCTGCTGAAAGATTAACCGTCGCCCCAGTCTGAGGTCAAGAGCGCTCTGGAGCAGGTTTTCATCCAGGATGTCTCTGTACATTGCTGCAGTCATCTTTCCCTTTATCCTGACTAGTCTCCCAGTCCCTGCCGCTGAAAAACATCCACACAGCATGATGCTGCCACCACCATGCATCACTGTAGGGATGGTTTTGACCTGGTGATGAGCGGTGCCTGGTTTCCTCCAAACGTGACGCCTGGCATTCACACCAGAGAGTTCAATCTTTGTCTCATCAGACCAGAGAATTTTCTTTCTCATGGTCTGAGAGTCCTTCAGGTGCCTTTTGGCAAACTCCAGGTGGGCTGCCATGTGCCTTTTACTAAGGAGTGGCTTCCGTCTGGCCACTCTACCATACAGGCCTGATTGGTGGATTGCTGCAGAGATGGTTGTCCTTCTGGAAGGTTCTCCTCTCTCCACAGAGGACCTCTGGAGCTCTGACAGAGTGACCATCGGGTTCTTGGTCACCTACCTGACTAAGGCCCTTCTCCCCCAATCGCTCAGTTTAGATGGCCGGCCAGCTCTAGGAAGAGTCCTGGTGGTTTCGAACTTCTTCCACTTATGGATGATGGAGGCCAATGTGCTCATTGGGACCTTCAAAGCAGCAGAAATTTTTCTGTAACCTTCCCCAGATTTGTGCCTCGAGACAATCCTATCTCCGAGGTCTACAGATAATTCCTTTGACTTCATGCTTGGTTTGTTCTCTGACATGAACTGTCAACTGTGGGACCTTATATAGACAGGTGTGTGCCTTTCCAAATCATGTCCAATCAACTGAATTTACTACAGGTGGACTCCAATTAAGCTGAAGAAACATCTCAAGGATGATCAGGGGAAACAGGATGCACCTGAGCTCAATTTTGAGCTTCATGGCAAAGGCTATGAATACTTATGTACATGTGCTTTCTCAGTTTTTTTATTTTTTAATAAATTTGCAAAAATCTCAAGTAAAACTTTTTTCACGTTGTCATTATGGGGTGTTGTGTGTAGAATTCTGAGGAAAAAAATGAATTTAATCCATTTTGGAATAAGGCTGTAACATAACAAAATGTGGAAAAAGTGATGCGCTGTGAATACTTTCCGGATGCACTGTATGTTAACAAACTGGAAGTTCATAGTGCATGATGTGACTTCTGAGATTCAAAGAGATTCCGTTGAACTTCATTGTGTTTTGTGTTGAGTTTCCTGGTTAAAGATTTATTGGTAGTAACACAAAGCTCTTTATCAACAAAATTTCGCCGTCTGTATGGAAAAAATTAAGCAAGCCTTGCATAGATGGTCAACCCTTCATCTCACTCTAGCTGGAAGAATTAGCATTGTTAAGATGAATATTGTTCCTAAGCTTCTTTTTTTATTTCAAAACATTCCAATATACATCAATAACTCATTTTTTAAGCAATTAGATTCAACAATAACCTAATTTATTTGGAACTCAAAACATCCATGTATCCAAAGAGCGACCCTACAAAGACCTAAGGCAGAAGGTGGCATGGCTCTACCCAACTTTCAATTTTATTACTGGGCAGCAAACATACAAGCTATAAAAACCTGGACACAAATAGATGAACATACACAGGCTTGGTCCACAATAGAAGTAAAATCCTGCAGTACTTCTTTATATTTCCTGCTTTGTGCCCCAATAAATGCAAGGTATTGGCGATATACTAATAACTCAATTGTGCTTCACTCACTCAGAATATGGAACCAATGTAGAAAGCATTTTAAGATGGAGAAGCTTTTATCTGTGGCACCTCTGCAACAGAACCACCTCTTTCAACCCTCGCAAACATATGCAGTTTTTAATATCTGGAAAAAATTTGGGATTAAAATGCTTAGAGATCTTTATATAGACAATATCTTTGCATCCTACGAACAATTACACTCCAAATTTAACTTTCCAGCTACACATTTCTTTCACTATCTTCAAATTAGGAACTTTGTTAAACAGAACCTGCCCGATTTTTCTCATCTTGCACCCTCGTCCATGTTGGAAAAAATATTGCTCAATTTCAAGGACTTAGACACCATCTCTGCAATATATAAAATTATTTTACAGTCCCTCCCTTTCAAAGATCCAAGAGCACAATGGGAAAAGATCTCTTACTCAATACATCAGAAAGGGAATGGAAAGTAGCAATGCAGAGACTTCACTCGAGCTCCATATGCGCAAAGCATACAATTATTCAACTCAAATTTATATATCGAACACATCTGTCCCTCCTAAAACTGTCCAAAATGTTTCCAGGGCAAGATCCAACCTGCGAACACTGAAATCAAGTCCCAGCCTCACTGGGTCACATGTTTTGGGCCTGCGCCAAATTAAAATCATTTTGGACCAACATTTTTAAGTGCCTTTCAGAAAGCCTTGGTGTCACAATCCCTCCTAACCCATTAACAGCTGTGTTTGGTGTTCTTCCAGATGGGTTTAAAGTGGAGAAGGACAAAGAAACTGTGATTGCATTCACTATACTTTTGGCACGCAGACTTATTTTGCTAAACTGGAAGAATCCTAACTCTCCTCTTTTAAATCAGTGAAAAACCGATGTTTTATACTATTTGAAATTGGAAAAAATCAAATATTCAGTTAGAGGATCTGTAAAGAATTTTTTTAAAACCTGGCAGGATCTATTCAATAAAATTTTAGAATAAGCTCTTAAAGCAGTGAGAAAGCAACTATCTCTGCATTTCTGTTTCTTCTCCATTCACCTCTACTGGTCTATTAAACTCATCAATTTAGGTATGTTTAAGCCTTATGTTTTACCCCGTTGGCCATGCTCTGTCTCTCAGGGGTGGGGGTCGACTTGTTTTTCAATCCTATTTTTTGTAAAAATTGATCAATTTGTATGAATGATTACAATAAAATTAATAAAAATATTTAAAAATAAATAAATTGGAAGATGTAAAAGATGATTGTGTCATATCAAATTCAATGGCATGCATTAGTTGACTAGTGTGCCAACTGGCACAGGATGACCTAAGCCTAAGTCTAAGTAAGCAACATTATCTTGAACTTATAAAATGGGTTATCACACCCTGAATCACTGGAACCCAGACCTGCTGGAGCACCACAGCCATTGAGCTGCTCAACCCTGGAACTTTTGAATTGTGACCCTTCATAAACTTCCACCCTCCAAACTAATGCACACTCTGACAACATGCAGAAAGAGACAGTGAGTGTCCGAGCTGCTGCAGCTGCACTCATTCTGTACGGTTCCATTGAGAATGGAAGTTGAATGATTACTCGAGCAAAATATTTATTTGTGTTGTAATCGTTTTTTGTTGTCATTGTTGTTTTATCACCATTGTAGCCTTGATATGCCACTGAAAGTGGTAGGACCTTTCCATAGTGCCATCACCAGCATTTAACCTGGTCTTTCCATGGAGCTAATGGTCTCTACTGGACACACCACAAGTCCTGCCTTTAGCTGGTAGTGTATCTGCAAAATTTCAGACATCAGCAGTGCTACCAAAATTTGATTGCCTTTACTATAACTCTGTTTTTCAAAGCAATTTGGGACGGTACTCAGTTTATAATCTTTCATCTAAATAGTCACCAATTTCATTTTGTTACTGTGTGCTCCATGATTAGCAGTCTTGTAATCTGACATACTCAGCAACTCAGTGCAACCAGTCTGTGACTCAATCCAACAAAATAAAACAGCCTTAATTTTGTCTTTAGTCATAGCAGTGGACTTTTGTGTGTGTGAGCGTTGAGAACTAATAAGCACTGACCCAGAAATAAAATAGAAGTATTACATCTAGGAGGAAAAAAGGAACAGGGGTGTTTTGGACCTTGCAAATGGAAGAGAGGTGCGTGTATTTAATGTCTTGTGTTATATGTACCACAATAGAATGAAAAAAGGATAAAAAGGCAGCAACTGAGTTTGAACTCACCATATCTGGAAACTATTCATACAGCACCAGCTTTGTCTGGCATTATGTTATTGGCATAAAAAGGGGCTAGTGCATAATAGTTTGGAAATATGAAACGGTGGTGGAAAGTCATCACAAAGATGTATAATTTGTCAAACTTTTTGTGATAACTATTTGTTTAATCTGGCATCCTCAGGCAACGAGGTCAGCAACTAACATTATCAAGTTTTATATTCCCTTTGACTAGAAGCTGTACAATGTGACATCTACTTAACAGATCTCTGAGAAAGGGTAGGTGAATAAGGAAACTCCTTTATTTACACACAAAAACATATTTTAATTTAAATATTACAATATTGCATTTCTGCTCTTGTAACTCTTTCATTTCAATTTTAGTATTACACTTATAATTAAACTGAACAAAACTTTTTTAGTTTTCACAAATCAAATGAATATTTGCTTTTAGAGAATGTCTCAGCTGATGCTTTAAGTCCAGTAATTAGTGCCTTTTTCAGGTGTCCTTATAAATGGTCTTAGAGAGATATGGCAGAGGATGAATAGACTCTTATTACTCTTTTCGTACATTTGATGATGGAGCCATGTTTTGAGGGCGGGGAACTAAGAAAACAGTGAAGAGCATGTAGAGACAGCTGCTGTGCTGCTTTCTTGCTCACTGTCCAGTTTAGAACGATGATTCAGTCTAGTTGTAACTGGATTTCATCTAGATTGTATCAGGGGGCTTGCCTTTATTTCAAAGGGACCCTTTGGAAAAAATGGATAGCTTGTACTAATAATAATAATAATTCATTACATAGCGCTTTTCTCAGTACTCAAAGCGCTATCCACACAGGGAGGAACCAGGAAGCGAACCCACAATCTTCCACAGTCTCCTTCCTGCAAAGCAGCAGCACTACCACTGTGCCACTTGTGAGGAAGGGAGAGGACAGTCACTCAGGAACAGGGATGAATCATATCAGATGGTCAATAGGCATAGAGCCTACCTACTGAAGTGTCTGTCTTCAATCCAGGAGAAAGGTGCCTTAAAAATCCATTGAAATTAAATTCCATTAATACCATAAGGACTAATGGAAAGATGCCATAAAGTGGTTATTGAGCAGCTTAATCTTTTAGTAGAAGATTAGAATAAATGTTGTTCCTTTAGGGTTTTACTGGTGTCTGTTAATTTTAAAACACATAGCAGTTGTGGCTTTACCCATAGTACTCAACAATCACCAACTGAAGGAAGGAAGGACTATCATAAGTTAAATGTGGCCACAACCTATTGGGGGTGAGTGGGGAACTGAGATGGAGGAGTGGAAGGGGTTTACACCATATGTACCTTGATTTCCTTTCACATTCTGATGAACTGCATTGACTGGTGTAGATGAATGTGCTGATTGTGTCCTGTTAAAGATTTGCTTCTAATCCTACATCTGATGCATTCAGGATAGGCTCCAGAACCCTGTGACCTATATTAGATTATGTTAGTTCAGGAAATAGATGGATAGATTGATGGATGGACGCCAGTTCATTGCAGGGCACATTCATAGAAATCTACACTTACTCCTACAAGGCTAATTTAGAATCACAGGTTAAAATAATTACGTGTGACAATTCTGAAGAAATTACACATATGCATTGGCAGAACATCCAGACTTAACAAAGTCTGTGAGGAAAAAAAACATTAAAACTAATCCAAACTAATTGTTTTTTGTGCAGATTGTGCCAGAGAGCTGGATGAATCATGGCTCTCAAATTAAAACGCCATTAACAGATATTTGGACATAACCCCAGTAAATGCTGGTTTAAAAAGAAGGACACCTAAATAATAAAAAAGACTTTATGACCAACACCCTCTGAACCCAACCTCATTGAACCCCGCCCCCACCCCCCTTGCACCACCACTCATTCATTTGCCATATATTTCCTTTGATTTCTGTAAGTCTAATCATTTTCCTTTGATAATGACATCTGGTAGATTGTCGAAAACTTAGGAATATATAGAGGGAGGGAGAAAGAGGGAGATAGAAAAAGACTTGGAACAACCACTCCGTATACTGAGAAAAAATGCAAAATATCAGCAATCACAAGACTTTGCAAGATGAGTTCAAAACAGAACTGAATTAATGGTGGCAAGATGATGTTTATTTAGATGTGTTGGAGGAAGTGATGTAATTAGGTCTGGAACCGGAAATTATGTCAATAGGCCAGGCACTGGAAGTAATGTTGCCAGGTTAAGACAAGATTTCCTTCGGGTGGTCTACAGAGGAAAGAGAAATAGAATTAGTGATCACTGCCATCTCCTGGTCTGGCATGTAATTACCATCTTTCGAGCCCATCAGCTGCCTCCTATTTGCACACGTGTGACATGGCTGCCAAATCAAGAGGTCGTAAACCTGAGAAAGAGCATCGCCGTTAGCGTAGAGAGAGCTTCAAGGATGAACGAGTGAAAACTTGTAAGGCTGGAGGTCCAAAAACCACCTTGTGACATATGGGTTTGACTCATTGTGTAAGGCCATCCACTGTAAAGGTGCATGGTCCATAACCAAGGTGAACTCAAGGCCTAGGAGATAATACCACAGCTGTGTAAGCAGCCATTTTATAGTCAAGGGGATTCCGGCTCCACCACTACCTACCTGGTTTCCCGGTCCAGCAGTTTCTGCTTTAGGAACATGATGGGGTGTTCAAAATCATCGATGCTCTGTCTCAGTACAGCACAGAGACCTGTGTCTGAACCATCTCCACTCTCTTGGAGAAACAGGGCACAAACCAGTGGTAGCAACCTTCCAAACCAAGAAAAGCTTGGACTTGCCTCTTGGTTATAGGATGGGGCCATTTCAGTATGGCATCAACTTTAGAACACTGTGGCTTCACGGTACCCCTGCCAAACAGTTGCCCAAATATTTGGCTTTTGTTAACCCAAAGAATCATTTGTTTGTATTAATTTGAAGACTTGCTTTACTCAGTGTATGGAGCACTGCTTGAACCTGCAGTAGGTGTTTATTCCATGTGTTGGAATAGATAACCACATCATCCAGGCAGGCAGCACTACAGGAATTATGGGGAGGTAGCACTTTATTCACCAGATGCTGGAAGGTTGATGGTGCCCAACCCAAATGAAAGGACACAATACTGCCAGTGACCACTATGGGTGCTAAATGCAGTCTTAGCCTTCACGGAGTCCATTAAAGGAACCTGCCAGTAGCTTTTTTTATGTCATGAGTATTCAAGAATTCTGCCTGGCTGATCCACTCAAAACTTAATTAAGCCAATGGAAATCACTGCAGAACATCCAGCTTCCATCAAGTTTAGGAACCAAGATGATAGGGCTGGACCAGAAACTATGACTTTCCTCTATTTTAACTAGATCCAGCATGTTCTTGATTTCCAGTTCCACCTCAGCTCTTTTTGTCTCTGGGAGACAATACAGGCGTTCTCTGATAATCACCCCAGGTTCTGTCATAATATCATGCACTACCACAGAGGCCTTTCTGGGTTTCTTGGTCTTCACCTCTGGGACAGACAGGATGACTGATTACAGCTCCCATCATTGTTTGGAAGTCAAATCGGGTCCAAAGTTAAGGGTTGTTTTATGAGCGATGAGTGAACAGGGCTGTCTGACGATGAGACAGGTGTCTCTATCCTTCCATGGTTTCAGCAGATTTACAGTACATGATAAAACTAGTTGCTCGGTTGATGATTGGGTTTTTTCAGCAAATAATTGATGAGCCTCTCCTCTCCTTAACTTCGTCGAGACCTTGCCAATGTACCAATAATTTGGATTGGTAGGTAGGAACAAGGGCTATGACATGGTCTCCTGGGCAGAACTCCCGAAGAGATGTGCCATGGTCATAATGATGGGCCTGTGCTGCTTGCACCTTTTCCATGTGGCTTTTAAGGATAGGCAGAATTTTCACAAATCTATCACATAATATTTGCGGATGGGACAGCCTCTTCTTCCCACCCTTCTTTTAGAATATCCAATATGCCTTGGATATAACAATTTTATTGAAAATTGGGGAGGTCAAAATTATCAGCGCCATATGAATTTGGTAGGAAGTACTGTAGTAAAGTTAAATGTTTTGGTGTCAGACTACATCTGAACCAATATTAGTACCTTACCTTAATAAATGGACTGAAATGAGCATGACTACTTATGAGCTGGAGCAATTTGCCATGGAGGAATAGTCTAAGGAGACTTGTGCAAACCTTGTGAGAAACTATAGTAAGAGGTTGCTATCAGTTGTGAGTCAGAAGGGGTACACTATTGACTATTAATTGTCAGATGGTTAATAATTTAGGTCATGTTATTTTTGTGTTTTCCTTGTTTCAAATAAGTACATCAGTAAAATATTTTCTTTATACTTCTTGGAAATTGTGTCTTTGTTCTTTTGGAAGAATTCTTATAAACACATTAAATACTAGTAATTTCTCTTAGAAAAAAATAAGGGTTTTGTTCAATTTTGTACATTGTCTAATAATTATGACCTTAACTGTAAAATAGAGTGAGGGTCAAGACCGACCTCAATGGACAAGATTTCACCCTGAGACAGCACAGCGTCGGAAGTTGATGCTTCTTCCTGTGATGTCCTAGGAATCACCATGTCACACTGGGTGTCAACATGTCCTCTCTCAAATGACTGCTTACATGGTATGGAGGCAGCCTTGGACATCCTATCATCATCCATTACTAGGCCCATAATTTTATAGGAGTTAATTGTGCTATACTGCTTTTACTTTTAGACCAGTCTCACCCCAGGACTGCCACTGTAAGTGCCCTTAACGAGCATTCAAAATTGATGAAACATGACCTGTACCAATGGGTTTCACCATGGATACAAGTCATACTGGTCTTAATGTTTAACCACTGTCACAATAACACAAATCTCTGGGCAACAATAGAGATATTGCTACCAGAATCTATCTAAGCTGTCACTCTATGACCATTAACAAGTACAACTTCTGTACAAGGAAAGCAAAGGGAGTTAGCAAGTGCATAGTACCCCTCTCCTTTCGGCCAGCTTCAGTCCATTGGCTTGTCAAGCAGAGGGCAGTAGGCAAAACAGTGTGGGGTGTTGTGTGCTTATCCTTAGGTTTTGCTGCTTGCTCCATGTTGCGACAGCTGGACTCTTGAGTAGCAACACATCCCGTTCAGGTTTGGTGAGTGGACTGTTCTGCTCTCTCGGATTACAAAGTGACTCTATGTCACACAACAGTGTCTATGAGATCCTCCATCTTTTTAAAATGTTGCCTCCAGACTGGCTGGGTAAGATATTCTGGAAGAGTCTTCACAAGCAGATCGCAAGTGAACCTTCTTCATTTGCATCAGGTCATAATCAGCAACCGGGTCTTGCCCCCTAAGTCAAGTGGAAACGTGTTGACCGCTCTGGGTCAAATTGCTACTCATGAAATATTCTTGTCTTCTGGTCAGTGGAGATGACATACCTTTTCAGGACTTCTGCCTTCAGGACACCATAGTTAGTGGCCTTCTCCTTCGGGAGATCATAATAAGTCCTCTAAGCCTCTCCCTTCATTAATGGTGCTATTATGTTAGCCCACTCCCAATAGTGCCTAGTAGCTGTTCATTCAAAAATCAGAAAATAAGCCTCGATATCATCATTTTCAAGGTAATAATCATTTAAAGGTAACAATACTTGGGACGGCGCTCGCACCTTTGCCTGTTGAATAGCTACATGTGCTTGTGCACATGCCTCAGACTCAGTGTTCTGGGTTCAGTACTTTGCCACCTGGACTTTCAGGGTCTGGAGTTCCAATATCATGTTTGTCAGGATAGTATTCAGGTCTTGCTACTGGCTCATCTTATCCTGCCGACTATGCCGCTGTGAAATGATAACAGGGAGACAGAAAAAGGTTTGGGTTAGCAGCCCCATACACTTGAGAAAAAATGTAAAATATCATCAATCACAAGTCTTTGCAAGTTGAGTTCAAAACAGAACTGAATTAATGGTGGCAAGATGGTATTTATATAGATGTGCTGGAGGAAGTGATGTCATTAGGGCCGTAACCGGAAGTGATATCATTAGTGCCAAAGCTGAATTGATGAGAGAGAAGGGATTAGTGATCCCTGTCATCCCCTGGTCTGGCATGTAATCACCATCTTTCGAGCCCATTATGATAGCCGCTGTGTCTTCTAAAACACCAGATACAACTTGACAACACACAGTCCCAGGTTCACATCAAATGCTTTTATTAATACAATAGTGTAAATTTAACAGGCGACTTTTTAGTGAGCACAGTGTGGCGCAGCACGACAATTCAGTCCTTCCGTCTCTTTTCCCTCAACTTCTCCCAGATGAGTGCCATCCAGCTACTCTCCTGACTCCAGCTTTCCTGTGTGTGGTGAAGTGGCTCGTTTTATGTTGTAAACTGGCGTACTTCCAGTGTGACAGCATTACAACCAGGAAGCCTTTCTGGATCAACTGAAACCTTCTTATTTGGGAGAATTTTTCTCCTCACAGTTCCCCCTAGTGGTACCCAAGTTCAACAGTAGGGCTACAGCTCCTGTGTTGTTCCACAAGTGTACAAATAGGAAGTCCACCAGGGGAATGCTGCTACCCAGTGTATCTGGGGAACACATGGCCCTGGGACGCAAGCTCCTTCTGTTCTTCTACTATCATGGTCTCCTGGCCTGGAAAGACAACAGCAACCAAATTGACCAGGATGCCCATTCATCCATGTTCCCCCATTATAAAGGCATCCTGGCCCAGTAAAGAACCATTGCTGCACAGGATGCCAGCAAACCTGTGTTTTCAATGAGTATATATATATATATATATATATATATATATATATATATATATATATATATGTATAAAAGAGTTGGTTTATTATCCAGGTAAACCACATTTAAGGGTTCAACTGAATTGAAAATTACACATGGTCTCAGCCTTGCGCTTCAGAACTACAGGAGTAGGAGTTAGCAACAGTTCTCTCTCAAGCATGGGAGGTATTGCTTACCTCGCAAGAACCTTGACTGTGTCCCCTAAGTGCACGTGTATGACAATATATATATATATAAATACTGTATATTTTATGGAGTCACAGCTCACTTTGCCTGCTCATGAGCACAAACATAGTGCTTTAGAAGTAAACAGAGAGCTAAAATTGCCTCAAAACCTGTCCTTCAATCTTTTCTGGAGGTGTCACCAGGGGCATACTCCAGTAAGTACAGTAAAAATGTTTTGAGACGTGCACTTTTGCATGTTGGCTTGCTGTTTATTGAATAAAAATAACTTGGTGAGGGCATGATGATTGTTTGCTGTGTCCTGATGTACTGTAGAAAGTGGGAGAATCACATGGGGGGAGATAACAATGCCTGGGTGTATCTCTTCTCTGGAGGATCTAGAAGGGAACTAGAGGTCTAAGACTCAACAGATGTCTAGGACACAAAGATAAGAAAGGCTCCTAAGCACCACTCCTATCGATGTCAGCTTTCTAGTCCACAGAATTTCCATTCTGTGTTTTGGAAGAAACACAAAGTCACTGTTGATTTGCTTTTCAATCTGCACAAAAGCAATTAAGAATTAGTTTTATTCATTTATTTTTTTGATGAAAATAAAAAGCAAGCTAAACTAATTAAGCATTTATAATATAAATCCAAATACAATGATAACGAAAAATACTAGTTCTAATAGACTTAAAAATATTTGTATTTTAATTTTTATTATTAAATAAAGAGAGAGGTCAACATAATGTCACGACTTTACTAATTCGGCCAGCATTGTTTTCTCCAAATGGTCCCAATGGGAGCTACCACTTCGAAGGGAGTTTATGTGAAATTTCCACCTGGGAAACTTGCATTTCCCGTTTGGCCCACAGCACATGAACACAGCATAACAGGAGTCAAGAGGAAAGGTGAAGCTGATTGCTTTTGGACATAGAAGAAACATTAATTAGCCATGTTCTCAACACCACTGACCATTTAACCCTCTCATTTGCCACCTGTACAGTCTAATATGATGCGAGCAGTTTTCAGACAGTCTCACAATATATACAGTATATATGAATCCTATCTCCTTTTTTCTTCAGTTTTATGCGTCTGACTATAAATATAACACTAGGTCATGTCACTTGCAGAAATTCTCAGATGATTCTGCACTTATGTGGCATATTGATAAGGGGGATGAGATAGAGTACAGGAGTCAGGCAGAGAAGCTTGTTTCTTGGTTCAAAGGGAATTGTCTGCATCTTAACATCAGCAAAACCAAGGAACTGGTTATTAACTTCTGTTGCACCAAAGAGCCTCTATGACTGCTTACTATTCAGGGAGTGGATGTTAAGGTGGTGCACTCCTACAAGTACTTGGGGTTCTACATCAATGACCAGTTGGGCTGGTCTCACAACTTAGAAGAACTAAATAAGAAAGGGTAGAGCAGGCTTTCTTGGGAGATTGTGTTACTTTAATGTGGGAAGTGACATCCATCACCTCTTCTACAACTCTGTGATGGCCAGTGTAGTTTTCTACACTGTGGTGTGATGGACTTGTAACATCACTTCAAGACAGACCCACCAAATCAGCAAGCTAATTAAAAGGGCAAGCTCAGTTATGGAACACACATTGGACCCTCTGGAGGTAGAAGCTAAGGAGAAAATTGAAACAAAACTGAGTGCCATTATGAAAAATGCTACACATCCTCTCTTTGGCACACTAACACTGAGGACTTTTAACCAACGTATTATTCAGCAGAAGTGTTTCAAGAAACGCTTCTGCGGCTCCTTTGTACCAAGAGCAATACTTCTGCATAATGCCTCACTGGTGCTGTGACAGCCAAGTTGGAAGTTTCTTTCTTTTTAATTTTTCTTCCTTTTTAGTCACTCTGGTATGTGTTCAGACAATATTGCGTGTGCGTATATTGTCACACACATGCGTTTAGGAGGCAGCCAACAAGCCCTAAGGTGAGTGATATTATAGAAGATAAACAGTTAATTGTGTGTACTAATGCATCTCTCTCTCCTTCAGCAGAATCAAAGAAGAAAAACCATAACTTACCCACAATACTTCCGGTTCCCCAAAATGGCTACTACCCAACAATCCTGTCTCATACCATCAACGAAGTCACTTCCGGCTCTCCAGTGATGACGTCACTTCCTGCTCCTAATGATGACGCCACTTCTGGTTCCGCCATAATGATGTCACTTCAGGCCTTCCATGATGACGTCACTTCCGACTATTATAGATGACCTCAATCCGGTTCCGCCCTGATGACATCATGTCCGTCTGTCTTCTTTGATGTCATTTCCTGTCTTAATCATTTCCTACCAACATTTTGCCTATATAAACTCCATATACCGATTACAATACTGTCAAATGCTCTTGTTTTGATCCATTTTTGCTCTCATTTTTTCATTTATCCGACGGACATTATATGTGGTCATTCCCCAACTCTTCTTGGAGTATCCCAGCATGTCTTATTCCTTAAAATATTTATCTATCTATTTAAGTATTGATTTCAAGAGCTTCTGAAAAAAAATCTATCTATCTATCTATCTATCTATCTATCTATCTATCTATCTATCTATCTATCTATCTATCTATCTATCTGAGTGTATATATGTGTACAGTGTATTTGATATGCACAGTATATTGTGTATATCAATCATATTTATTCAAATAATATTGAATTATGTTATTATTAATAAGGTACAATTTGCAACTTACGTCATAGATTTTTTGGCCAAGTCAACTGTAGGATTCACATGTTATAATTTTCTTCCTATATTTTTCCTCAGGTTAAATACAAAAAAGAGAACAGCTGTGACAGCATCTCTTCTTCTAATTGGTATTACCCACATTAAGATCTCATTGTGTACGTCAGCTTAGTATTATCAACTGCATTATTTATTTATAGAACAGCTGGTGATTCAATTTCACAACAGTATTCCTAAAAGTTTTCTGCTTCTCCCACACAGTGTACCTTGTCCCATTATTGAATTATATGAACAATTAAAATATTTCAATTTGTTTTAAATAATCCAGGTAACCCCAGGAAAACGTAGAATGATCATGAATGTACCCCCAGAACTTTACAGAAGACAGTGGTGTTGTTGCATGACTACTGGTACTGGTAACTGGTATTGAAACAGTTATTTTAGGATAGCAGAATTTCTTGATTCAGGGAGTGGTTACACTGTATGCTACTCCTTTCTCTTAGAAAAATGAAGTAGGCCAAATAAAATTAAGTATCTGATGTCCAGCTAATTACATTTTTTATACCTTTAACCATAAAATTGAGTCATACATACATAGACTATACAGTATAACCATGTCTCCACAGTTGCTTTCCCTACTTACCAGATGCTGTCTTATCTTCGTTATCTCTCTCTCTACAACCATAAATGCAGTGCAGCAAATGTTAAAGGTGGCATGAATGTGCAAATGAGAAATATGATCCAAGGTTTGCAGGGCTAGAAATCATAAAGAGAATAAAACCAGTCTTAAGGAGAGAGCAAGGAGACAGTAAAAAACAGTTGATGTTTAACGGTGAAGAATATTAATATGAAGGAGAAAGGAGTAAGAGAAGATGATCCCATACAGTCAGAACAACAACTTCAGGTGAACTTCAAAGATGTCCTGGTGGTTCAGGTGACAGCAGATTTTCCAGCAACATGTTAATTACACTACTGTTTTTAATGCCTTTTTACTGCTATTATGATAGTTTTTATCAAGATCTTTTCTGCAAGGTTTTTGACCATCCTTAGTTATTTTATTTATTTATTTATTTCTTCATGATTATTCATTTCATTATTTTTCTGGTGACGCTATTTTGTGTTTGTTTTTTGTATTCATCACTGCTGTTTTCTGATTGTCTTTTCATGGCCATGTTGTTAGGTCACGTGATGTATTATATTATCACACATGTCATGAATAGCAAATCTTTGTGAAGTTAGAAAATTTTTCCTGTTAACCCATTGTGGACTATGGCCAGCAGCTTATCCCAGCCAATATCCCCAAGCCACCAGGTGGAGCCCTTCCTGCAGCGTGGAGATGCCCTGATTTCCAGCAGGGCATCATGGACCTTGGAGTTTTCATTCACAGCCCTGCTGGATACCATGGGGGCCACCAGAGGATGCTGCAGGGAGGCTCAAGGACATGTGTTATTCATATAGCCCGGAAGTACTTCCCTTTCATGAGGATGGAAGAAATAAAGTACTTCCGGGCTGAAGAAAAATGAGGAGTTTTTACCTGACCCGCATATGCTGGATAATCACATGGACTGAGGGCTCAGAAGTACTTCCAGGTCATGGACTATAAAGGACTCTGGGAAATCCCAGACCGGCGAGTTGAGTTGGGAGGAAGGGTGGCAACGCGTCTGGGTGTGGAGGATTGATTATTGTATTGAGGATAGATTTGTGTATGAGTATTGTGGAGTGGAGGGTGCTTGGTGCACTTGATTATTATAATAAAATCAAGAATTGGACTTTTATCTGGTGTCTGGCGTCTGATCTGAGGGTTCAAGGGGACGACAGCGCCCCCTATTTGTCACACCATGTATTATTGTGGTGTGAGTGGGGCTTAACATACACAAAGGACCCAAGGATACAAACACTTAAGCACTGATTATGAATGGCGCCTGCACAGGCTAACAACACTCCACATAGGGACGCATTATCTTCAGCTTGAGCAGTCCAGATGGGTGTCCTGCAGACATTGATTGTTGATGCACCTTAGTTATTTCCATTTACCAGAAGCACACTACTTTATTACTGAGCTGATCACTATTGGAAGTGTCCATCCACAGCCAGTAACCCTGCAGGAAAGAAGTAACAATATGCGTACACTAGGTGCTCTTGATTTACTTTATGAATTCAATCACTCAAGATATACAGACAAAAATCTGTTAAAAACAAATTCTACCTAACTGGCGATGATCCCACCTCCCTATCCCTTAAATGAAACACTCCTAAAAATGCTCCTTTCTGAACTGTCATTCCAATGGTGGTCCAATTTGGTTACAGGGACAACAAGCTAACTCACTAATGGACCTGATGTCCCTGCACCTTCAACCCCATGCAGCCCCCATGCAGGACTATGTTGTTGATTAATATTTATATGTTTGTTTGTATCTTTATGCATATTCTTTTTTTCATTGCCATTTGTTATTGGTTTTCATCATTATTGTCAGAAATGTATTAATATTTAATATGAATCCTTTTTGGTATGTCCTGATGTGTTAATTACATTTTGCAATGGTTACTGCTGTTTTGTGGCTTTGTGTTTGCTGTTTTGAGTTTTATGTTGCTGTTTTGTTGATAGGCAATGTAGTATGAACCTCAGAGGCAGGCTGAGCTATTAAAGAAGAATGCATGCAACTGTGGGGTGTGCCATGCAGAAATTAGCTGATTGAGTATTCACATGCAAATGCAATCATTTTAGTTGGTTTCCTCATTGATACTCCACAGGTTGTTAAGTAAAGCTCCTGCATCTACAAAGTATATAAAAAATCTGGGGTAGATTAGAAGAATAGAGGATAGAGAAAGTATCAGAGAATAATTAGAAAAGAATGAGAGGTTAACAAAGCAAGCCAATCTGGAGTGAATTAATGAGAAGATCGGGAGTATGAGCTACTGAATTTGACAGGAGTTAAGGGCAATCTAGAGAAGTGCCGCTGAGCAAGAGATGGGTCAGTCCTGTTGAGCATTTGGAGGAACAGGAGTGACTGTTGGTTTCTTGGATTGTCCTATGTATGCCATAAGATTGTAGTGGAATGATGGAGCTGGGCTTTGGGTGTCCCAGCAGAGACGGGCTAAAGTGGCTGGGGCAAAAGCCAATTGAGAGTGGACTGTGCTTGCCAGTGTCTCCGACTTGCTGAGGAGACCCATAGGGCGAGTGGGGGAGACAGAAAAGAAAGACACACTGAGGCCTGCAGGAGAAGAGAAAGAAAGAACCCAGTTTTATCTCTGTGTTTTTAGTCTTGATTTTAACCTGTTTATTTGTGGAAGACTTTATTTATTTATTAACTGATTTTAACTCTCACAAAGGAGCACTACTTTTTATTGGATTATTTACTTATGGAAGAAGATTTGCACTGAACTTTAATATATTGGACAACTAAGGGGCTTTGCCCTTTGCTCGCTTCACTTGCCAACCCCACTTACTCGCATATGTGGATTTCACTTTCACCAAACAACAAATCTTTTAATTCTCACGGATACGCCTCTTCATTGGGAAGCAACACTATTTTTCCCTGATAGCAACACGAATTAGACGATCTACTAGTCTCAGACTTAAAGTTTAAATCCGAACAATATATTCAATCTCTTTTCGCTGTTCCATTATTTCACCGATAATAATTTCCGTTTGTTTGCGCTAATGCAATCTTTACTATGATTTTTCGAGACTTTTGTATTTTAGTATTTTCATTATCTCTGCCCTGCTCTGCATGTGTATGGTGCCAACGTTTTTGAATTCTTTACAACATTCTACTTTTCATCTACTCTTTGTCTTTTATTTCCAGCCCCGGGCTTGGTTAAATTGCTTGTCACAAAATCTTGTCTCTCTCTGAAAGTACCTCTCTGAAAAAATCACATCTCGTCTTAGGCTAAAAAATCTAGAGAGATTTAAATTGCACTATACACTTTTGCACACCATTCTTGTTGTTTTGGCTCCACATTGCACAGTCCACCTCGGTTTCATGACTATTAATGTCCCGGAAAAAAAAGATGCCAAGGATGAAAGCATCACATTCTTCATGTGACAGCCAGACATTAGATTCTTTCATCTAATGAAGAGATTTTCCTGTGAATCTCATCTAACCACTGACCAAACACTCCCAGTTCTCTGTCTGCCACTCTTACTTTCTTATAACCGCAGCCAAACTGTTTTTCAGGACACACCCACCGTCCAAAGACATGCAGGTTAGGTGCATTGGTGATCCTAAATTGTCCCTAGTTTGTGCTTGGTGTGTGGGTGTGTGTGTGTGGGTGTGCCCTGCGATGGGCTGGTGCCCTGACCGGGGTTTGTTCCTGTCTTTTGTCCTGTGCTGGCTGGGATTGGTTCCAGCAGACCCCCGTGATCCTGTAGTTAGGATATAGCGGGTTGGATAATGACTGACAGTACACTTGCAGCACCTTCAGCACTCTGGTACTATTCTTATTTCCCACAACTGACATGTATAGTCACACTTCCATTGCCAGTGTGGGTGCTCTTGTCTCTGTCAGAAAACTGCTGAGGTCTTTCTGTGTGGTGTTTTGCTTTTCTGCCATATTCCATCTTAGCAACCCTCCACGATATGCTTTAAATATCTAAGCTACACCTCAATGGCAATGTCTTTCTTAATTGTTTTTTTTTTTTTTTTTTTTTTTTTTTTTTTTTTTTTTTTTTTTTTTATTTTATTAATTTTCATTGTAATCATTCCATACAAACAGATCCATTTATAACCCAACAAATTTGAAAACAAATCAAACCCCATCCCTGAGAAGGAGAGCTTAGCTAAAGGAAAATTTCTTTAAGCTTTTTAATAAGGCAACATTAGGCAAAAGAAGGGGAGAAGTAAATATCTATATAAATAAGAGATGGAGAAGGGAGTTAAATACAATAATAGTTAATTCTCTTATTCTAAAATAATATTGATTAAATCCTGCCAAGTTTTGAAAAAGTTTTGTACAGATCCTCTAACTGAAAATTTGATTTTTTCCAATTTCAAATAATATAAAACATCAGTTTCCCACTGACTTATAAGAGGAGAATTAGGATTCTTCCAATTTAACAAAATAAGTCTGCGTGCCAAGAGTGTAGTGAATGCAATCACCGTTTGTTTGTCCTTCTCCAATTCAAGTCCATCTGGAAGGACACCAAACACAGCTGTTAGTGGGTTAGGAGGGATTGTGATACTAAGGCTGTCTGAGAGGCACTTAAAAATCTTTGTCCAAAATGATGTTAGTTTGGTGCAGGCCCAGAACATGTGACCCAGTGAGGCAGGAGCTTGGTTGCAGCGCTCGCAGGTCGGATCCTGGCCTGGAAACATTTTGGACAGTTTTAAGCGAGACAGATGAGCTCGATATATAATTTTTAGTTGAATAATTCTATGCTTTGCGCATATAGAACTCGAGTGAATTCTCTGCTTTGCTACCTTCCACTCCTTTTCTGATATATTGATTAAGAGATCTTCTTCCCAATGTCCTCTTGGATCTTTGAAAGGTAGGGACTCTAATAAGATTTTATATATTGCGGAAATAGTGTTTGTTTCCTCGGAATTGAGCAGTATTTTTTCCAGCATTGTGGAGGGTGCAAGGTGGGGGAAATCGGGCAATTTCTGTTTAACAAAATTTCTAATTTGAAGATAGTAAAAGAAATGTGTAGCTGGGAGGTTAAATTTTGAACGTAATTGTTCAAAAGATGTAAATATGTTGTCTATATAAAGATCTCTGAGCATTTTAATCCCAAAACTTTTCCAGGTATTAAAAACTGGATATACTTGCGAAGGTTGAAAGAGGTGGTTCCCTTGCAAAGGTGCCACTGATAAAAGATTTTCCATCTTAAAATGCTTCCTAATTTGGTTCCATATTCTGAGTGAGTAAAGCACAATTGGGTTATTAGTATATTTGCGATAACTTTCATTTATTGGAGAGCAAAGCAGGGAATATAAAGAAGTACTACAGGATTTTACTTCTATTGCAGACCAAGCCTGTGTATGTGCATTTATTTGTGTCCAGGTTTTTATGGCTTGTATGTTTGCTGCCCAGTAATAAAACTGAAAATTAGGTAAAGCCATGCCACCTTCTGCCTGAGGTCTTTGTAGGGTCGCTCTTCGGATACGTGGGTGTTTTGAGTTCCAAATGAATGAGGTTATTATTGAATCTAACTGTTTAAAAAACGATTTATTGATATATATTGAAATGTTTTGAAATAAAAAGAGAAGTTTAGGAAGGATATTCATCTTAACAATGTTAATTCTTCCGGCTAGAGTGAGATGAAGGGTTGACCATCTATGCAAGTCTTGCTTAATTTTTTCCATACAGACGCCAAAATTTTGTTGATAAAGAGCTTTATGTTTACTTGTGATATTTACCCCTAGGTATTTAAACTGATCTGCTATGGTAAAAGGTAGGGTGTCTAATTTAATATTATATGCTTGTGAGTTCACTGGAAAGAGTATACTTTTATTCAGATTAATTCTAAGACCAGATATCTTTTGAAATTCTGTTAGTGCTGTTAAAACAGCAGGGACAGTGTTTTCTGGGTCCGATATATATAAGACCATATCATCTGCATATAGAGAAATTTTCTGTTCCAGTCCTTCTCTGACAATCCCCTTTATCTGATGAGAATTTCGGCAGTGAACCGCCAGTGGTTCAATAGCGATTGCAAACAACAGTGGCGACAAGGGACATCCTTGTCTGGTACCACGTTCTAGTTTAAAGTAGTCTGAGCAAATTTTATTAATACAAACTGAAGCTTCTGGACTGGTATACAGTAGTTTAATCCAAGCACAAATATTCGGGCCAAACCCAAATTTCTCCAATGCAGTGAAAAGGTAATTCCATTCGATCATGTCAAATGCCTTTTCTGCGTCTAATGATAGTAATATCTCTGGGGTGTTTGATTTTGCTGGTGAATATATAACATTAAACAAGCGTCGGAGATTTGAAGATAGATGTCGGCCTTTAATAAATCCAGTTTGATCTTGTGATATTACCGAGGGCAGCACTTTCTCCATCCTTCTAGCTAGGATTTTTGAGAGTATCTTAACATCATTATTCAGGAGTGAAATTGGTCTATATGATGCACATTGTAACAAGTCCTTATTTTGTTTAGGAAAGACGGTGATTAATGCTTGTCGAAATGTTTGAGGTAGTATTTGGTGGTCTTTAGCTTCTGTAAATGTTACCAATAAGAGTGGAGCTAGCTGAGTGGAGAATTTCTTATAAAACTCTACGGGGTAACCATCAGGGCCTGATGATTTCCCGCTTTGTAGTGACTTTATAGCGTCTAGTAATTCTGTTAGCGTTAGAGGTTTATCTAGTTCCTCAGCACTTAAAGCATCTATTTGTGGTATTTGTGAATTATCCAGAAATGCATTAGATTGTGTGTTGTCTTCTTTGGGCTCAGTGGAATATAAAGACTTATAGTAATCTCTAAATGTGTGCATTATTTTATTATGGTCGATGATTTCTTCTCCATTCTTGTTGGTGATTACTGGTATTGCATTGTGAACTTCTTGTTTATGAATTTGTTGAGCTAAAAGCTTATTAGCTTTTTCTCCGTGTTCATAGTAATGCTGTCTAGACTTATAAATAAGTTGTTCAGTTTCTTTAGTTGTTAAGATGTTAAGTTCTGTATGCAAGGCCTGCCTTTTCCTGTGAAGAGCTTCACTTGGACGCCTGGCTTGTTCTTCATCTATTCTAGTAATTTCATTTCTTAGCTCTGACACTTTCTTGGTTTCTAATTTATTTCTATGGGAAAGATATGAAATAATCTGGCCTCTTAGGAAGGCCTTTAGAGTTTCCCAGAGTGTTCCTGCAGAAACCTCTGTAGACATGTTTGTCTCTAGGAAGAAGCTGATTTGTTTGGATATAAATTCTGTGCAGTTCTCGTCTGCCAATAAAAGAGGGTTAAGACGCCATCTGCGAGGTGAGTACGAGGGGCTTATTGATTTTAGCTCCAAGACTAGAGGGGCATGGTCAGAGATAACAATTGTGTCATATTTGCATAATTTAATTGTAGGCAGGAAATTATTATCTATAAAAAAATAATCAATTCTTGAGTAGCTATAATGCACTGGTGAGTAGAACGAATATGTTCTTGAGTTTGGGTTAAGAAACCTCCAGGGGTCTGATAAGTTGTGATCCTTTAAAAACTGTGTAATTATCTTTGCAGTATTAGATGTCGTCCCCCCTGTCACAGGAGTCCTATCTAAGAGTGGGTGCTCTTGTCTCTGTCAGAAAACTGCTGAGGTCTTTCTGTGTGGTGTTTTGCTTTTCTGCCATATTCCATCTTAGCAACCCTCCACGATATGCTTTAAATATCTAAGCTACACCTCAATGGCAATGTCTTTCTTAATTGTTACTCTCTCTTGTTCCCCCGCTTGCTACCTGCTTTCATTTCATTGCACTCTGAACCACAAAGTAAAATGTTTCCCTTTGCTGTTATATGCACACATTATTAATACAGCTAGCAATGTGTAACAAGTGAAAGTAAAGGACAGGGCAATGAACACAAGATTATAAGGCTATAAAGTTACTGGCCTCTGAATCATTGTGTGACCTTGAACAAGTCATTTAACTTTCTTGTGCTCGAACAATACATAAATAAATTGGTAAACAACTAAAATACATTCTAATCATGTGAGTCCCTTTGGGCAAATATGCCTGCCCAGTATGGCGTAATAGTAAACATCTCACCACAACAAACCTGCTATCTACTCATCTTCTTGTGTGTAAGTGATTCTCAGCTGAAAGTGAAATAAAATAACCTTTCCATTAGCACTAACTGCTCTACAATCATAATAGCAATACAGCTCTAGCTCAGTTTCTGACTCATGCCACAGACCATGTATGGCATAATGGCAGTAATTTGGAATTATTTGGAATTTTTAATATAAATAAAGATCAGAGCCTGATTTTCAGTTATTAAAATAAATAATGGTCAAGTTTTCAAATGTGTTTCTGGCTTCAAGTGCCATTTCTGTTCTTTATAACTTTGTGTTGGTTTCCTGTGCAGACTTTGGTTCTCATGATTTGTTGCTAGGTTAAGGAGTGATAATCTCATCTAAAGCGAATGTTGTAACAATCTATTTCCTAATTGACTAATCTAGAAGTCTATACCAGCAGCACTGAGACAGGCAAAGCAGGAACAAACCTGGACAAAATGCCAGTTAAATGTAGGGCATGCTCACACTCACATGCACACACACTTATGGTGGACCAATTCAGAGTCATGAATTAATCATACACACGGGTGTTTGTAATGTACGAAGAAAACTGAGTATACCTAGAAATATGCATATAGAAATTTGAAATTACCTAAATGATGAATATGTTACATATTGGAAACCTACATTTCAAGACTGATCTAATACTGAATCAACTCAGCCCTGCTCCGATCTGTTCAGTCTACCTGAATATGGTAAAAGCAACAGACAAAAGGCACCAGTATGGAATGGGAGGCTGTCCATTACATGACACACACATTTGGGAGGAATAGGGTGTGACTGGGCCGTGATAGTCAACCTAGAAGAATGCTGCCGCTTCCAATTTTTTTGTACTGTTTTCTGTACTTATGTAATTTGTATACGCATATAACAACAACAATTATTTCTATAGCACATTTTCATATAAATGATGTAGCTCAAAGTGCTTTAAAATGAAGACAGAAAAAAGTATAAAAAAATAAGATTAGGCAATACAAAGTAACAAAGAATAAAGTAAGGTCTGATGGCTAGGAGGACAGAAATAATAAACAAACAAAAAAAAAACTCCAGAGGGATGGAGAAAAAAACAAAATCTGCAGGGTTTCCAAGGCCATGAGACCAGCTCCCAGGAAGTGCAACAGCCCCCAAATTCATAATGGATGGGCTTCCCATTCATAGTTCACTTTATTTTTTTTTTATTGTATTTTATTTTATTTTATGAAAGAGACAAATGTTTACAATGTATAAATGAATGTAAGAAGTAGCATGACACCACTTGGAGCAAGAAGGGATCTCGTTCATGGGTGTATCAAAAAGACCCCTTTTTAGAAATATAGGTACATATTAAATCTGAAAGAATAACTTTCACCATGTGTTTAACTTAATTAGTCTTACGTTGGCTTTAGAGACCCGGGGCTTCAAGGCATGCACACAGAACCACAGAGCTAAACTTGGTTTCTGTAAGGTTTGACTCTAAAGGACAGCAAAATGGAAATGCTGGCATTAATACCACCCATGTCAGCCAGATGTTCTGAAGGCACGCCTAAGGTGGAGTCAAGCTGAAGATGCCTAATTAGTAAGTTTTGTATGAAACCTAGAAATACTTCAAGATTTAAGCCACTTCTGTGTTTGCCAGGCTGTCTGTCACTCTAATTACTGCTCTAGAGGACTTAAAAGCCTTTTGTGGTTGGAAGCTTCTACATAAGTAATGGGAGGCATCAGCCTTATTATAAACTACAACTAGATTTGATTCTGTACTTTAGACTACTTGGTGATTAAGACCAGCTGTTGTTTGTGGCTTATTAGACTCCTTGATTGGTGTATTGGACACTGGTTTGGGTTGCTTGCACTTGTCATTTAAACAAAAAGAGATAAATAGAGATAAAAACAATAAAAAACATATTAGATTGAGTTATATATTTACTATCAGGAGGAGTGGCTCAGAGACACTCTGTTAATCTAAAATAGAATAACAGACTTCATCAATAATTTTAAGTACAGGAGACCTAAGACAAAGCTTAAAATGTGGATAAAGCAAGTGGGTCGAAATTTCATAAGGAGTTAATTTACCTGTGTGCTTAATTCAGCAACTTATCATCATTCATATAGTTACTCTATATGTCACATGATTAAAGGAGGACATCTATCTATCTATCTATCTATCTATCTATCTATCTATCTATCTATCTATCTATCTATCTATCTATCTATCTATCTATCTATCTATCTATCTATCTATCTATCTATCTATCTATCTATCTATCTATCTATCTATCAAAAGCAATGTAGCACTCATTATTGGATTGGAATTTTAACCTTCCATGATGAAGTAACAATAAACAAAATAGAATAATAGGAAAACATTATGTACAAAAACAATACAAAAAACAATAGCAATTGTGAAATTTACAGTCATCTTGTTTTCCTTCAGCATCTTGTGTGACCACCACTTATAAGCCCCACTGCTTGACACTTTAGCCACACAAACCCAAAGAACCACTGTGTTGTAAAGAGCTGTTATTTGTCCTTTGTATTAGCTTGAACAAATGAATCATTCTCATCTTATCTCATTAACAAGATGTTTTTAACCATAGAACTGCTGCTCATTGAATGTTTTTGTTTATCACAATATTCTTTGTAAACTCTAGGGACTGTACTGCATGAAAATCCCAGGAGGAGATGCTATAGTAGGACCTCCTTATCAGTAACAAACAATCAGACTACATTTGAAATTATTTAAATCATATCTTGCACAATTTAATCTTTGATTAAAGAGCAGCTAAACCCTTTGACTTATGCCTGCATGCTGCTTATACTGAGATATAGCCAC